>NW_026856146.1:0-65925 GCF_026571515.1 Ruditapes philippinarum
TTTTTACATTAATTTTGTGAAGTCAATTTTTGTAACATATTAATTATTTGGTATCCTTTTACACAGAAAGGGAGTAATAAATTTTTGTCTCAACCATAAATCATGTAAATTTTAGCTTATATTCCCCATTATATAAAAAATGTATTATTTGACATGATATGTTTTGGCAATATAATCAGATGACTTCTAACTTCAGTAAACTTATGTTCAAACTGTAAAATAGTGTTTATTGGATAATTCCAGAATAAAACCAGCTAATTTACAGTAAAACTACTGACTCAATCTCACTGTGTCATGCTTCTTCCTTGTCCAGATTAAAATAAAACATACAAAAGCTACAGAGCATTTTACAGCCACATAACAACAAAACACAGCCAGCTGTCCTTCCGCATTACAACACCAAACGGCCAGCTTTTATTGTGCATTACAATATGCCAATGGAGGTCCTTTTCTTTCAGGTTCAGTAAGGAGTCAGATCAGCAATGCCAAAAATAGATTTTAAAAGTTTTACAAATGTAACATTTATTGACGGATGTGTTATGTATGTGGAAGGAACATTAATTGAGAAGTCCCCTTCCTTTGGTCAGTTGGGTCAATGTCACCAGTGCAAAAGAAATATTTTTAGCTCGACTATAGAATGTATATGGAGATGCGTCCATATTTCAGATTAAAGTCTTTGTGCAGTAAAATATTTTTTCAATAAAACTTGTTCATTTCTTAATGTAACTTGTTCATTTCTTAAGGTATTAACTTTAAACTTCAAATGTATGTTCCGTATCATCAACCACATCTTATGTGACAAGGTTCATAACTCTAGGACCAATATTTTAAGATTTATTTCCGCTTAGACTTAGGATTTTCCTTAAAAAATATTATTTTCTACTATTTCTTCTTTATTTCTTGAGGGATCAACTTCATACTTTAAATGTTTCTTACCTTTAAGCAGAGCTTATGTGACAAGCTCTAGCACCAATATTGCAAAATTATCTGCCCATGAACTGTGATTTTTCTGCTTAAATAATATGATTTTTTCCTATAACTTCTTTAGTTTTAAAGGTATCTACTTCAAACATCAAACACATATTCCCTATAATCAACCACATCTTACGTGACAATGTACATAACTCTAGAAGCAATATTTTTTTTATATTATCTCCCCTTGAATTTTCTTAAAGAAACATAAATTCTTTAGTTTTTTAGGTATCTACTTCAAACTTCAAATTATATTTCTTATCATGACCCAAATGATGTGTGACAAGGTTCATAACTCTAGCATGACAATTTCCAGAATTATTTCCCTTTGAAATTGGAAATTATATAAACAAATGTTATTTTTTTGTATGACTTCTTGTCATAAGGATGAGATTTATAATGCAAGCTACGGTAATCCCATTATTATCTGCATTTAATTTTTGAACATCATTTGTGAATTGATTTCTTTTAAGTTATATTGTTTTTGCCTTCGCCGTCTGTCTTTCCAGTTTTTGGCCTGGTTGTCTGTCTGTCTGCATTAAGCTTGCCCTTACTTAACAGGTCAAACGTCTGATGACATTTCAACAGAACTTTACAGGAATGATGAGTACCATCCCTAGTTGTGCATGTCACGTTCCGCTTTACTGCACAAAATGGCCGCCAGAGCTAAAAATAGAAAAATTTTGTCCGGCCTTTATAGGCCAAAATACTGGGGGGGGATTTCAACTAAACTTTACAAGAGTGATCAGTACCATCCTTTGTTGAGCACTTCACCGGCATGTTTCGCTTCGCTGAACAAAGTGGCTGACAAAGCTTAAAGTCCGGCTTTCACAGGTCAAACTACAGGTCAGATTTCAACCAAACTTTACAGGAGTGTTCAGTACCATCCATAGATGTGCATGTCACCAGCACGTTACGCTTCACTGTAACCAATGGCCGCCAGAGTTAAAAAAAAATCATGTCCGACCTTCACAGGTCAAACTCAACCAATCTTTATAGGAATGATCAGTACCATCTAAAGTTGTGGACATCATTGGCCTTTTCAACTTCACTAAACAAAATGGCCAACAGAGATAAAAATAGAAAAACCTTGTCTGACCTTCACAGGTCAAACTACTGATGGGATTTCAACCAAACTTTACAGGAGTGATCAGTACCATCTTAAGCTGTGCACGTCACCGGCATTTGTTTGCTTCGCTGCACAAAATGGCCACCAGAGCTAAAAATAGAAACATTGTGTCCGGCCTTCACAAGTCAAACTACTGGTAGGATTTCAATGAAACCTCATAGAAATGACTTGTACAATCCCTAGTTGTGAATGTCACTGGCAAGTTTCGCTTCGCTGCACAAAAAGGCCGCCAAAGCTAAAAATAGAACAATCTTGTCTGGTTTGCACATGTTAAACTACTGGTGGGATTTCAACCAAACGTCACAGGAATAATCAGTACCATCTATAGTTTTGCATATTGCAGGCATGTTCTGTTTCGCTGCACAAAATTGCCGCCAGAGCTAAAAATAGATAAATCTTTTCTGGCTTTCACAGGTCAAACTACTGGTGGGATTTCAACCAAACTTTACAGAGTTCAGTACCACCCCTAAAAAACACAGCCAGCTGTCCTTCCGCATTACAACACCAAACGGCCAGCTTTTATTGTGCATTGCAATATGCCAATGGAGGTCCTTTTCTTTCAGGTTCAGTAAGGAGTCAGATCAGCAATGCCAAAAATAGATTTTAAAAGTTTTACAAATGTAACATTTATTGACGGATGTGTTATGTATGTGGAAGGAACATTAATTGAGAAGTCCCCTTCCTTTGGTCAGTTGGGTCAATGTCACCAGTGCAAAAGAAATATTTTTAGCTCGACTATAGAATGTATATGGAGATGCGTCCATATTTCAGATTAAAGTCTTTGTGCAGTAAAATATTTTTCAATAAAACTTGTTCATTTCTTAATGTAACTTGTTCATTTCTTAAGGTATTAACTTTAAACTTCAAATGTATGTTCCGTATCATCAACCACATCTTATGTGACAAGGTTCATAACTCTAGGACCAATATTTTAAGATTTATTTCCGCTTAGACTTAGGATTTTCCTTAAAAAATATTATTTTCTACTATTTCTTCTTTATTTCTTGAGGGATCAACTTCATACTTTAAATGTTTCTTACCTTTAAGCTAATGTCGTTCGACATTTCTTGTTACTTTTTGAACTTTGTCCGGGACATAATTCTAAAACTATAAGATATATCAACATAAAGCTTTGTAGGTAGATATATGTCATTGTGAAAAAGTGCAGTGCTAAAGAACAATAATTCTGTCTTGCTTATTGTAAGAGTTATTGCCCGTTTTTCATTTTTACAGTTTGAACTTTGTCCCGGACATAACTCTAAAACTATAAGATATATCAGCATGAAACTTTGTAGGTAGTTATGTCTCATTGGGTGAAAGTACAGTGCTAAACTATAAATCTGCCTTGTCTAATTTTGGAGTTTTTGCCCTTTGTTCATATTAACACTTTGAACTTTTCCCGGGACATAACTCTAAAATTATAAGAAATATCAACATGAAACTTTGTAGGTAGATAGAGCTTATTAGATAAAAGTGCAGTGCAAAAGAAACTTAACTCTGCCTTGCCTAATTTTTGAATGTTGAGCACTTCACCGGCATGTTTCGCTTCGCTGAACAAAGTGGCTGACGAAGCTTAAAGTCCGGCTTTCACAGGTCAAACTTCAGGTCAGATTTCAACCAAACTTTACAGGAGTGTTCAGTACCATCCATAGATGTGCATGTCACCAGCACGTTACGCTTCACTGTAACCAATGGCCGCCAGAGTTAAAAAAAAATCATGTCCGACCTTCACAGGTCAAACTCAACCAATCTTTATAGGAATGATCAGTACCATCTAAAGTTGTGGACATCATTGGCCTTTTCAACTTCACTAAACAAAATGGCCAACAGAGATAAAAATAGAAAAAACCTTGTCTGACCTTCACAGGTCAAACTACTGATGGGATTTCAACCAAACTTTACAGGAGTGATCAGTACCATCTTAAGCTGTGCACGTCACCGGCATTTGTTTGCTTCGCTGCACAAAATGGCCACCAGAGCTAAAAATAGAAACATTGTGTCCGGCCTTCACAAGTCAAACTACTGGTAGGATTTCAATGAAACCTCATAGAAATGACTTGTACAATCCCTAGTTGTGAATGTCACTGGCAAGTTTCGCTTCGCTGCACAAAAGGCCGCCAAAGCTAAAATTAGAACAAATCTTGTCTGGTTTGCACAGGTTAAACTACTGGTGGGATTTCAACCAAACGTCACAGGAATAATCAGTACCATCTATAGTTTTGCATATTGCAGGCATGTTCTGTTTCGCTGCACAAAATTGCCGCCAGAGCTAAAAATAGATAAATCTTTTCTGGCTTTCACAGGTCAAACTACTGGTGGGATTTCAACCAAACTTTACAGAGTTTCAGTACCACCCCTAAAAAACACAGCCAGCTGTCCTTCCGCATTACAACACCAAACGGCCAGCTTTTATTGTGCATTGCAATATGCCAATGGAGGTCCTTTTCTTTCAGGTTCAGTAAGGAGTCAGATCAGCAATGCCAAAAATAGATTTTAAAAAAGTTTACAAATGTAACATTTATTGACGGATGTGTTATGTATGTGGAAGGAAACATTAATTGAGAAGTCCCTTCCTTTTGGTCAGTTGGGTCAATGTCACCAGTGCAAAAGAAATATTTTTAGCTCGACTATAGAATGTATATGGAGATGCGTCCATATTTCAGATTAAAGTCTTTGTGCAGTAAAATATTTTTCAATAAAACTTGTTCATTTCTTAATGTAACTTGTTCATTTCTTAAGGTATTAACTTTAAACTTCAAATGTATGTTCCGTATCATCAACCACATCTTATGTGACAAGGTTCATAACTCTAGGACCAATATTTTAAGATTTATTTCCGCTTAGACTTAGGATTTTCCTTAAAAAATATTATTTTCTACTATTTCTTCTTTATTTCTTGAGGGATCAACTTCATACTTTAAATGTTTCTTACCTTTAAGCTAAAAATAGAACAATCTTGTCTGGCTTGCACAGGTTAAACTACTGGTGGGATTTCAACCAAACGTCACAGGAATAATCAGTACCATCTATAGTTTTGCATATTGCAGGCATGTTCTGTTTCGCTGCACAAAATATCCGCCAGAGCTAAAAATAGATAAATCTTTTCTGGCTTTCACAGGTCAAACTACTGGTGGGATTTCAACCAAACTTTACAGAGCTCAGTACCACCCCTAGTTGTGTAATTTCATGGCATGTTCCGCTTTGCTGCACAAAATGGCCGTCACAGCTATAAATAGAAAAGTCCTATCCGACTTTCACAGGTCAAGCTCCTTGTTGGATTTCAATGATACTTCACATAAGTGACCATACAAATTAGATTTGGGAGACATATGTTTTGTGACAAAAACCCTTATAGTATTATCTTTGTTATAAGCTCACCAGAACCGGTTCAGGGTGAGCTATAAGTATCAAAGGGAGATGCTCCCGCGTCCGTCAGTCCGTCGTCCGTCGTCATGCGTCAACAATTATCTTCTTCTCTGATACTACTAGAAAGATTTACTTCAAATTTGTTCTCTAGCATCCTTGTGACAGTCACACTTACATTTGCTCATGTCATTCCAATTGGCCCTTTTAAGGGGGCAACAGAACTAAAAATAGAAAAACCTTTAAACATATTCTACAGAACTAATAGATGAATGATCATTAAACTTTGTCTGTAGCATTCTTGGGTAGTCTTTTATCAAGTTTGCTCATATTAATTTGGTTAGCCCCTTCTAGGGGTCTCTAGAGCTAAAAATAGAAAAACCTTTAGACATCTTTGTCTACAGAACTAAAGCTAAAAATAGAAATACCTTTAAACGTCTGCTTCTACAGAACTTGTTTTGGATGCTCACCAAACTTTGTCTGTAGCATCCTTAGGTAGTCTTTTATCAAATGTGCTCATATTAATATGATTGGCCCCTTTTAAGGGTCGCTAAAGCTAAAAATAGTAATACATTTAAACATCTCCCTTTACAGAACTAAAGTATGGATGATCACCAAATTTTGTCCGTAGCATTCTTGGGTAGTCTTTTATCAAGTTGCTCATATTAATTTGATTAGCCCCTTCTAGGGGTCTCTAGAGCTAAAAATAGAAAAAACCTTTAGACAACTTTTTCTACAGAACTAATGGATGGATGAACACCAAACTTTGTCAGTAGCATTTTTGAGTAGTCTTTTATCAAATTTGCTCATATAAACATGATTGGCCCCTTTTAGGGGTCGCTAAAGCTAAAAATAGAAATACCTTTAAACGTCTGCTTCTACAGAACTTTTTTTGGATAATCACCAAACTTTGTCTGTAGCATCCTTAGGTAGTCTTTTATCAAATGTGCTCATATTAATATGATTGGCCCCTTTTAGGGGTCGCTAAAGCTAAAAAAATAGTAATACATTTAAACATCTCCCTTTACGGAACTAAAGTATGGATGATCACCAAATTTTGTCCGTAGCATTCTCGGGTAGTCTTTTATCAAGTTTGCTCATATTAATTTGATTTACACCTTTTACGGGCCGCTAAAGCTAAATATAGAAAAATCTTTGAACATGAACTCTACTGAGGTAATTGATGGATGATCACCAAACTTTGTCTGTGGTATTCCTACTAATCCTAGGTAGACTATCAAGTTTACCCTTTTAACGCCTCCTTCTAGAGAACTAATGGATGGATGATCACCAAATTTTGTTTGTAGCATTCTTAGGTAGTCTTTTATCATGTTTGCTCATATTAATTTTATTGGCCCTTTTTATGCTAAAGCTTTAATGCCCCAGGTCATGTCATTTCTTCAAATTATTGTTTAAAGATATTCTATGCTCAAATTTACTATAAGAAAATATTGACAATGAATAATTCCTTATAGATTGACCTTGTATGTAAAACTGTTTCTGACCAAAAACTCAACAACTAAAGTTGCCTTGGTTAATATTTTTTTATTAAACTAAAAATTCTTTTGGTATACACATTTCAAGGTCTTATGTAATATAGCAACTTGGCTGTTTTGAATGAGACCTACATGATTCATGATATTTATGCATATATTATTTGGTAAGATTTGAAATAACCTTGTCATAAAATTGCTGCACACAACCTTTGTGGTCACAATTACCTCATGTATTTAGTGACTAGTCATGACCAGTCATTAACTCTTATTGATTTTTGGTTACTTGGTCAAAAGTCAGTCATAATAACCTGATCACATGACTAATTGGCTGCCGATAGGGGGCATACATGTTTTACAAACATATCTTGTTGTTAAGTTCTTGTCCTTTGTTTATTTGTATGCCCCCCCCTCCCCTTAAAAAATAGGGGGTATGTTGTTTTGCAAATGTCGGTCAGTCGTTTTGTCTGTCGGTCTGTCCGTTGGTAGACCACATTGTTTCCGCTGATTATCTTGAAAGCCATTTATCACAAGTCTTCATATTTCACATACTGATTGATCATAACTAGTAAATGACCTCTATTGATTGTTGAGTCACTAGGTCAAAGGTCACAGGAGCCTTAAATATCAGAATGGTTTCCGGTTATTATCTTGAAAACATACATGTTTTACAAACATATCTTGTTTTGAAGTTATTGTCCTTTGTTTCTTTTATGCCCTCCTTGAAAAAGAGGGGGTATCTTGTTTTGCAAATGTCAGTCTGTCATTCTGTCTGTCAATCTGTCCGTCGGTAGACTACATTGTTTTCACTGATTATCTTTAAAACTATTTCCAAAGTTTTCACATTTCACATACTGATTGGTCATAACAAGTAAGTGACCCCTATTTATTTTGGGGTCACTAGGTCAAAGGTCATGGTCACATGGTCCTTGAGTGGGAGGCCGCTTCGAAGAAGAGGGGGTATATTGTTTTGCAAATATTGGTCTGTCGGTCCCGTCGGTCTGTGAGTCTGTCTGTCTGTCCATTTGTAGACCACTTCTGCTGATTAGCTTGAAAACTGTTGATCATTTCATATACTGATTGGCCATAACTAGTAGATGACTCCTATTGATTTTCGGGTCACTAGGTCAAAGGTCAAGGTCACAGGAGCCTTAAATGTCAGAATGGTTTCCACTGATTATCTTGAAAACTATTTATTACAAAGTCTTGATATTTCACATATTGATTGGTGTTAACTAGTAGATAACCCCTATTGATTTTGGGGTCACTAGGTCAAAGGTCACAGGGGCCTTAAAGGTCAGAATGGTTTCCGCTGATTAAAATGAAAACTTTTAATCACTAAGTCTTGATATTTCTCATAGCGATTGGTCATAACTAGTAGATAAACACTATTGATTTTGGGGTCACTATGTCAAAGGTCAAGGTCACAGGGCCTAAAATGTAAGAATGGTTTCTGCTCATATCTTTATTACTATTGATAGCAAAGTTTTGATATTTCACTCTTGAAAGTCTTCATTTTTTTTCTTTTTTCCATAGCTGAACACTTCTAAGTACCAGTTTATGGCAAGTTTATATAAGAAAATAACCAATAATGTGAGTCAAGGGCTGCAAAGGGCGGCATATGTGTCGTTCGACATTTCTTGTTACTTTTTGAACTTTGTCCGGGACATAATTCTAAAACTATAAGATATATCAACATAAAGCTTTGTAGGTAGATATATGTCATTGTGAAAAAGTGCAGTGCTAAAGAACAATAATTCTGTCTTGCTTATTGTAAGAGTTATTGCCCGTTTTTCATTTTTACATTTTGAACTTTGTCCCGGACATAACTCTAAAACTATAAGATATATCAGCATGAAACTTTGTAGGTAGTTATGTCTCATTGGGTGAAAGTACAGTGCTAAACTATAAATCTGCCTTGTCTAATTTTGGAGTTTTTGCCCTTTGTTCATATTAACACTTTGAACTTTTCCCGGGACATAACTCTAAAATTATAAGAAATATCAACATGAAACTTTGTAGGTAGATAGAGCTTATTAGATAAAAGTGCAGTGCAAAAGAAACTTAACTCTGCCTTGCCTAATTTTTGAATGTTATTACCCTTTGTTCATTTTTACACTTTGAAAGCTGTCCAAGACATAACTCTTACACTATCAGAGATATCAACATGAAACTTTATAGGTAGATATTTCTCATGGAGTAGAAGTGCAATGCAAAATAACGATTACTCTGCATTGCCTCATTTTTGTGTAATTACCCTTTGGTATTTTTTTTTCACTTTAAACATTGTCCGAGATTTAGCTCTAAAACCATAAGAGGTTTGTAGGTAGATTGATATAATTAAAAAAAGTGCAGTGCAAAAGAACCTTAAATCTGTCTGGCTTAATTTTGGAGTTATTGCCCTTTGTTCAATTTTCACTTTGAACTTTGTCAGGGACATAATTCTGACACTTGACTTTTTTCCATGTATAAAATACCGAATGACAATTTTGAAACGGAAAATGTAAAATAAAACTATTTCACGGTAAAAGAAAAATGAGCTCGCTTTGAGGCTTTGCCTTTTTCATATTAATTTTTCATATTTATAATCTTTACAATAGTTCTTATCAATGAAATGCATGTTTATTTTCTGATTTTGTACATTATTCTTTCACCGGAATTGTTATTTAGCACGCGTCTGCTAGCAATAATCTGAATTATGTAGACGCTCATTAAAAGCGCTCTGATATCTATATTTAGCTCATAAGGATTTCAAAATGGCGGCGCCCAGTTAACTAAGGATTTTTTCATAGCTCATTAGGTTTATCCCACGATATATATTTTTTTGAAAATTTCATTTACTTTTAATTTGATTTCATTTGAATTGATACGCGTCATACATGTTATCTAAGATCGCTACAGCCCTCGCGGGGCCTTTGGCTCCACTCGGACTTTCCGCGTATGAAGGAAACCAAATAAAAAATACATATTTCTATAAGTACAGCTTTGCACATCTGGGGATCTTTCTAATTTCAATTTTCACCATTTGCGTGATTAATTTTGGATTCTGCTTGAACTTGTGCTAGATGGCGTGGACGGTGACTTGCACTTTCCCGTACCGTCCATGAACATGCTCAAACAAACCAACCCTGCAACACTTTTCAATTTTGCCATGTTTGGCTTTCTTTAGGGATTCTGTATTTCTCTATTTTTTTCCAAAGTCCCCCGATCCCCGCATTTTTTTGGATTGTGACTGTCACTGCAACGTCCCTGCCACAGCTGTGCCTTTTTTCATCACCCTATCGGGTGAAATTAACACTGCTGCATATATCTAGGGGTGTTATTGTTTCAATCGATAACGGTGTATCAACGATCTTCAGGGTTTTACATCTCTTTGAAATTTTAGGGGCCAGTGGATGCACAGCCTAGAAAAGTAGGGGTCCAGGCCTAAATTTTAGGGGTCCAAAATAGTATTCACTAAAAAGACTATGAAGACCACTCAATTTTGCTTAAAGTCATTTATTTACCATGAAAGAAATATGCATGTATATTGTACTGTTTTCATAAGTAGTATATGATTTCCATATCTGCTATCACTAGGTTTTTATTATAGCCCCTTTACAATAATATCATGTGCTATTTCCAAGCTTAGTCTTTGAGTGGCTGGAATGTCAAGTTTTAGTAGCATATTTTGTTATACACTAACAGACTGAAAGTTTTACTGATCAATTTGTAAATATTTTAGCTCACAATAGATGTCTTTTTGGTCTTTGTAATCCGATTTGACAGGGCACTCGCAACTGTGCGATTTGGGTGATTTAGTCGCCTAAAATTCTGAACTTCACCGAGTTTGTCATACAGACCGAGTTAATTTACTTGCATATAAATCAATGCACACAGAAGCACAAGTTAATGGCTCTATACCTGTTTGATATTAAACACGAAATGTGTTAAAGAACTTAAAATATATTGACCCACATTAGACCAATTTTGGACAGTCAAATAAACAGAAGTAAACTTTTTCTTCAAAAAGTTACATACAAAAATTGTTCCTTAAACTACAAATTTGAAAATTTTGTTTTTCAATGCATGTTGCCAAATCGGATGAATAACAATAAAAAAATAGTCATAAAATATTTAATTTAATATAATGAAAACCAACATCTAGAATTGTAAGTGTTTCTGCAGGAAACAATCAAATTTTCATTTGTCACATATGTTCGCGATGCCGATTTTTACGATGAAAAATAAAGTAACCAAAAGGAAACTTTGTTTTGTCAAATTGCACTTTAAATGTAGAACATTAATGAACACTTAAGTTATTGTTTACATTAATTTAGATTGAGAAATTTGCCAGTATGTTGTGCAATTAATATTTTTAAGGGAGGGGGATGTGTGGAGTTAATCAGGAAGAAAACAGTATAATGGTCTGATGATAGAGGGTTTTAGAATTTATATTTCAAATATTTTCAATCACTTTTTGATAGCACAGTGTTTCCCATTTGGAACATTTTATACTTAATTGTTTAATTAAAAAAAATTCTAAATATAGATATCTGCATTTGTATTAAATTAAAAAATCTGCATATGTATTCCTAAGTCATCGAATTTAGCACTGGCCCTGTTGCCCATGGCCAGTGAAAAATAGTTCGGGCCAATGAAAATGTTAAAAAACTTTAGTCAAATATATAGTAGAATAAATTCAAAACTGAAATTCTAGCTAGTAAATTCAAAACCTTAAATTTATTGACTGATTCTATTATGTCTGCATCTTTTAGATATATTTTAATATTAATGTTACTGAGTAAATAGATAAAACATCTTTTTATAGATCAGACATGTGCCTAGCATTTTTCCACTTCTTTTTATGTCGTCAAACTTCTCCCTGATAGGAGCTAAGGAAGAAATCACTTATGCAGCTATTTCATGAATTGTTTTTATATAATGCACAATTCAATGCATGTATAATAAAGATCCAATTGTCTGCCTGGTCTGTCTAGAAGGTAAAGCAACTACAGATGTAACAGGTGCAAGTAGATTCTTTGTCTCACTAACATAATGTTAAAGGCCCATTATGCCAATGAGTATGTTTTCCTTCTCTAGGAAGGGCAAACATGATTTCTATAACATTTTAAAAAAAAAACGGGTTAAGAGAATGTTAAATGTTTGTCACCTGGGCAAAGTAGTGCTGAAAGTGAAATTATTTGTCATAAAAGTAAAGAAAATGTAAACAAAGTAGTATTTTGACTTCCATACAAGATATGAAATAACTATAAATGTGCTCATTGCTTAAATGCAAAAAGAGTCGAAAGATGTCTCAGTTATAATGCCAATGAGTAACATTTTGGAAACTATAACAGGACTCCAAAAATAAGAAACTTTTGAAAAATAATACTAATATCATTTCTGAGTTTAAATGGGCCTTTAATTGTTACAATTTCTGAATATTCTTTAGTGTAAATATTTCTAGACACTGAAAACTTTGAGAAATATTTCACTGGACATTTAGGAAGCTGGTTCTACATAATGTTACGTTTAAGAAACTTCTGTAAGGCTTCAGTGAATTTTCAAGTTTTGAAGTACATGCCAACATGCAAATACTTACACATGGAATGTTGATTGAAAGAAGATGACTGCAAATTGTAGCGATTAACTTCCTGATATATGAACTTCATCTGGTCACAGGCATCAGTATATGTGATAAAGAAATACTTGATGGGTACTCTTATGTGCAGACCCAATTAACTTAAGCAGCAATATATATATAAGATTAAAACAGGCCAAATTTTCGACTTGTTATATATTGCTTGCAAAATTATATTTTAATATGTTGGGTTAAATTGTGTCGCAAACCCAAATTACTACTTTATATATAAATTTCAAAATTATATATGCATATGTTGGGTCAGAATTTGTCACAGACCCAATATTTAACTTTCAAAAATAAATAAACATGCATATATATTGGATTTGATATGCGTTATGGACCCACTATTAACTCTTGAGCTTCAAATATATATTCAATTTTCTTTTTGTGTCACATAACCAAACACTTTCTAATGTGAAAAATTGTGTAAATTACATTCATAGTTAAATATGCACATGGGTGTACTTTTTTCTTTCACCCAATAAAGGACACAGGCCCAATTAGGGAATTAAGTGAATAACGTTCCCTAGGTACGCTAGGTAAAGGCCATTAACTGTTGGATAACTAGGACTTAAACGCCCATTTCTCACTTGTTTTCATTCTGAATTGTGAAATTAATAAGAACGTGCCTCGGGTCTGAAGGGGATTTCTAGAAATATAACAGGGCAATTAACGAATGAAAGACTAATTTAAAATGTTAGCTTTCTAGCGAACAATATATGTTTTATTTAATCGCGCGCTGCTGTTTATTATGCCAGGCACGCGATTTTTACAAATAATTCACATCAAATATAACAACAAAATCCCTTGCTTGATTTTATCTAGTTCGTTTAATATACTCTATGAAAGTCTGGAATAAGCAACCAATCTGAAATCCGTCAAGTATTTATGATATAATCTGTCAAGTATTTATGAAGTTTTTGACATTACTGTATAGCAAATTCTATAGGAATTCTGGCTAGTAAATTCAAAATCTTAAATTCATTGACTGTTCCTATTATGTCTACATCTTTTATATATATTTTAATATTAATATTACTGAATAAACATCTTATTATAGATCAAACTATGTGCCTAGCATTTTTTCACTTCTCCTTATGTCGTCAAAATTCTCCCTGATAGGAGCTAAGGGAGAAGTCACTTCTTCCTAAAATTTTAGTCTTGCTAGAGTCCTGTTTGATATCCTTTTTTTTTAATATCGGGTTTCAAATGCCAACATAAATGAAAACCCTGGTATGCATAATGCAGCATGTTTTCAGTTAGCGATACTAGCAATTAGTTTGCTTACATTTATAATATAAGTTTGCAGATTTGATCAATAATTGCTTGGAGATGTTCTGATGAAAATATTCGAACAACCAGTTAATTGCTTTGGACAACCAGATTTTCTTGAATTGGTTGGCCGAATGACAACCATTTTTAAACCCTATTTTCACAGACTGTGTTTTATCATGGTGTCGAAAAATACCTTTCAATATATATTAATGCGCGATTGTAAAGTATAAGATCCAAATCAGCCATTCCGCACCTCCAAAATCCTATTCTCCTTCATTGGGCCTTAGGTTGACCTAAGTTATAATGTTCATGCATGACTGGAAACAAACTAAACATGATTATTTCTCTAGAAATATTATTTTTTTATGTCATAAGCCCTATCGGGAATTTTCACATTCTTGTTAAATGTCTTGTCCAAAATTAACAACGCTGAGTCAAAGAGTGCATGTATCCAATAATACATACACTGATTCTTTCGTCATTTTTTTATATAATGCAATTTGAAACTTTGAAAATAATTTCAGTTATTATCATCAAATTTTATTCAGTGCATAATGCCTTCAATGAGGTCAAAACAAAGCACAAAAGCACGACGTAGTGTCCGGTTATCAATCAAATTCATTGACACATACATAGGTGAGTAGTTGTTGTAGTTTTTGTTTTCAGTAAGATGGTTTCTCATGACATTGTATTGTTTTGGAAACTTCAGTTTCTAGACAAATGCCAGACTTTTTACTATATTTAATGTTGTTTACCTTTCTCTGTATATTCTTCATTTCATGGAGTAAAACATGCAACTTGTCTTTTTATACCGTACTTTGCAGTAACCAAAAAAATTATAATTTTTCTCATGTCCAAAATTTTAATTAAAAATCAATGAAGTTTTTCACTCTTCAAAACATAATGAATTTGGGTTCATAAAAATCATGATGTCATTGATGAAATGATAAATGTGCATAGTCTACATGTAGACAATATTTTTAGAAAGTAATCCCTTCCGGAAGTATTCTCCGGCTTCTGTTTCGCATACATTTACATAGAGCAGAACTGGGAACCACACACCTGTTGCGGGAGAACACTTTCAATTAAGGAATTACCTTCTGCATGTAGAATCTTTCTTCAAATACAGGCACATAGGACTAAATGCCACTCATGGAGCATAAAACCATTAAAATTATGTAAAATCCAGTTATTTGCATGTTTGTTAGACCCATTTGATCTCTCTGTTAATACATTTCAGGCGTAAATACCAGGCTACAATGTACATGTCATGACGGTGTTATCTTTCGGACCTGGGTGATTTTATCATTTTCAGGCTATACTGCGTTAACTTCCGTGTAAATAAGAATCTGTTCATAGTCAATCTTGATAGAAAAATATATATTGCATTGATTCCATGTGAAAACCGAAGGAAACTTTTTACATCAAGAAAGGACATTACCATAATTTTCATACTCAGATGTTGCATACCTTGTCCATACCAATATAACAAAAATCTTTTAATACCCCCGCACAACAAAGTTGTAAGGGGGGTATACTGGAAATAGCTTGTCCGTCCGGCCGTCACCCGCACTATCCAATAGGGAAAGGGGTCTATCTAACTGTAAACAGAACAAAAGAGAACAATAAAATTCATTCCGTTACAATAGAATGAGCGGCCATGGCTCTCTATTAAACAAAAGAAAATTACAATAGAAATGGCCCTTTATTTCTAAAAGGTCGGATGTCAGTCCGGTCATACATCCGGTTTTCCTTGTCCGCCCAATAAGATAAGATTCCTTTGACCCACAGTCTTCATATTTGGTATTTAGATTGGTCATAATAAGTAGATGATCCCTATAGATTTTGAGGTCACCAGGTCAAAGGTCACAGGGGGCCTTGAACAAAAAGAAACTTGTCCGCTCAATTGTTTAAGAATGCTTTGGTCAACGGTTTTCATATCTGGTATTGAGGTTATTTATGACAAGTAGATGACTCCTTTTGATTTTAAGGTGACTGTGTCAAAGGTAAAGGTCACATGAATTTTTTTACTTTAATAAGCTTGTCTGCTCAAATGCTTAAGAATGCCTGTCCACAGTATATTGATTTTGACATTTTCACATGTGAATCATGTATAACTTTACTTAGCAATGCACTGGCTTAGTAATTTCAGATTTGGCAGGGAGGTTGTCCATGAGCTCTAAATGGTCACTGTTGATTCTGACAAAGTGGTATGCGGGAGTATTCACGCCATGACTGTGGCAGTTCTAGTTTTTTCTATTTTTTTTAATATATTGATATTATACTACATGAATGACAAGATTAAAGATATTTTTGGTCAGATAAATGCGAATAGCACCTTTGATTCCTTGAGCTTAGATATTCAGTGATTTTTTCTCTGTATTTTACAGCCGAATAAAGGCTGTTACTCCTAGCCCAAAATAGGTATATTTTCCCCTAAAAATGCTAAAATTTTTCCCTAAAATGCCTCGTGCTCTTCATTACCAGAACCATGACTTAACAGCATCTGACTTATATCTGCTAGAAGACGGAAAGCTATCTCTCTAGACAGCCTCTGCTATGTACCACGCATGTTAAATTGAATTGAAATTAGTTTTTTCATAAAACTGTAAAATGTGTGGGTAAATTCCATTTTCAGTTGATGGAATTTGATTTCAGGTCTTCCCCCTTTTCTGATTTATTGCACTATATTTACCCCTTCAGAAAGCCACAGGTTGTTTTGAAAATTGGGGGAAAAAATTACTGATATTAATCATGAAACATCTTCTAGTGAGCTCAGAGCTAGAGCTTAGATATTTGGTATGAAACATGTCTACCAAGTTTGTTCAAATATTATTAAAGCCTTGGGGTCAAAATTGGCCCGCTCATGTTGGTCATAGTTTTTCCTTATATGTATTTATTAAAAACATAAAAAACTTATTTTCAAAAAGCTCGAGCTAAGATACACATCTTTTAGTCAGTGTTCAAATAAAAGCCCTTTGATCAAAATTTTGGGTCATTGGTTTTCCTTACATGCACACATCTTTTGGAAATGTTGTTTTCCCTAATAGCAAGCTGAAATGTTTTTAACACATGCATTATTTAAGATATAAATATGAGGTTTTTGTTTGGTGCCTTCTGGGTGCCATACTACAGGTTATGTCATTGGGGGGGGGGGGTGTCTGCATTCTGTGAATGTTGCCTTTCCTTTGTTGATCTTTATTCTTGTCTTTTTTGTGATCAATTTAAGATTTTATATCTCCTTTTGTTTAAAGTTTACAATATAATATTATTACTTGTTCCTTGTCATTGAGAGTTTTTATATATTTAGCTGTGCGATTTCAGGGCCATTATTGCCCTCTTGTTAAAACTGGCCAGCATGTTCTGTTTTTTTAAAATAAAGACTTATTTGGCCAGACATTCAAATTGAGCCTGGCAAAAGTCCTGCTCTACAGTAGACCTTGATAAGCTGTTAGCTCACCTGTGCATTTTCTTTAAGCTTGATAATATGTTCACATCTTAGATCTACAATGTTCGGCTCCTTCACAAATAAAAAAAATTGCACTTTTTTACCAAAGCGGCAGAAAAAAATCACAATTTTAAAAATGATTTCACGAAATATTAGGACTTTGTCATCCAAACTCATTGGTTATCTTCCAGTAAAACTTGATTTTCACCAGTTTCAATTGAATTAAATGATATTTGCGCATGATTATCGCGTTAAAGTACCGACTCAAAGCATATTTTACACAGGCCAGAAATTATAATCAAGGTTCATCTCACACTATTTGGTGTTTCAAAATGTTGTAAATGGCATTAATATTATGTCATTTTTAGCTCGACTATTCGCAGAATAATCGAGCTAATACAGTCACTCATTTGTCGGCGTCCCTGTGGTTAAGTTTTTTCGCGCGAAACACTCTTGTGACGACTTTTTTGTGTAGTCCAAGCGTCGCTGTCCTCCGACAGTTCTTGTTTCACACTTTGATGACATATCATGCTTTTTTCCCACAAAAGGAACAGACCCCTTCATAATTTTGACAAAAAATAGCCTGTATGGACACATTTCTAGTTTGAAAACTCAAACCTAACCAAATTATAATGGTCCTGGGATAAAATATCCACTCTAGTAGAAATCACAAAAGGTCAGTCATTTAAAGGTAGACAGAATTTGTAGACATTAATCTTAAATGATAATAGTATAAACTTGATAACAATTTTACTTCTTACATTTGTTTTACTTTTGCTTTAATATTTGAAGGCACACATTTTCAGTCATTCATGTTTAATACATGTAGGAACTTTGAAGATTATAATGCATCTGATTTCTTTACCTGACCTGCAGAACATTGCATGTTTTTTACTAAGAAATTGTTTTTAATTAAATTAATGCTACAGTACTTCTTTATTAATTAATTCTAACCACAATTCAGCTAAGATTTGGTGATTTTTTCCTTACATTGCAGGGGCCATAACTAAGGTTGCTTCCCCAAAGAAAAATTCTTTGAATGCATGCAGTTTTCCCAAAAAATTGAATATACATCAAGTTTTTTCTTCCTTGACTGCTTCCCCAACCTGTGAAAAAAGCCCTGCTGTTTAAAATTACTTCATTGATGTGTTTGTTTTTCAATTCACAATAACTGTGAAATTGTCAATATTTTCAACTAACTGCTAAATTTGGCTTATTTCTTAATACAGGAATTACTGGGGAATAGCACCAAGAAATCCCACCCTGGGAAATACAATGCTAACTCTGTCAGCCAGCTGATTTTCTTTTCTTCTTTTAGTATTGATGCAACTCACAGCGAGGAATATGGCAGAATGATAAACGATTCTCGCAAACCGAACTGTAAGGTGGTGGTCGAGCAGAAAGAAGAAATTAAGCTGGATATTTATACCATTAAAGACATCAAAAAGAGCCAGGAACTTAGATTTAATTATAATGACAAAACTGTACATTGGCGCAAAGTAAGTACTTAAAAGTATATTCATAAATGGTTAAGGTACATTACAGGAATTTATTGGCTTATTTTATGGCCGGTATTAGGCCATTTTCCCGATTGGAAATAGTATATCATTTTGCCAACCCAGAAAGTGAACTACATTAGTTTAGGTCATAAAAATCATAGACTACTATAGAAGCAAGTAGGGTATTAAAAGAAATAAGACTGATATGAATAGAATACAAAGCACATCTTTTGGAAATAAGGATATGAAAAGTGCAATGTTCAATGTAAAATTTATTACAAAAGATATTAAAAATCAGTAGTTGGTGCTTGATGAATCATCTTTTAAAAATCCAACATTGCAGTGGTTGTGAAGTATTTTAAATGGTTGAAAATGGCTCTGATAAGCAACTTGTTTTCGCACGTGAATCTGTATTTCCTAATGAAGCTTTTAACAAAAAAGTAACGTGAGAAATGTATTGCAAAAATTAAGAAAATCCTGCTCTAACATTGAATAAACACCTCATCTAGAGCTAAAATGTTATAAAAAAATTTGTGACGAATACTCTAACATGGGCAATTATCATTGTTACATAATTTGAACTAATTTCATGTAAAATCTTACAGGATGTATTGTGTTTAAAGTGTGGAAACAAAGTTGCTTGACATCTATATATATGTCCAAATAGCAATATATTGAGTAAAACTTACATGCAAGTACACATCGTATAATAATATATTCACATCGTAAAATGAAATATTGGCATAATATATTGATAAGCTGACACTATATAATGATGTTACCACATAATATATAATAAATGCTCATCGTATAATGACAGGTAATAGATAATGATCATATAAAGACACATTGTTCAGTTGAATTCATATACGGATGCTTTCACATAATATATTGATGAGTGCACATTGTAAAAAGAAAGAGTGACACAACAACGTTCATTTTTAGTGTCATAAGACAGATAAGACTTCAATTTATAATCTCATATCAACAAGTAGGTGTACCTTAGTCTTGAATAAGTTGTCGCTGTTTCGTGCTTCCAATAAAATATTTTAGTAGTGCTCATGGTTTTGATAAGAGTATTCGTTACAAACTGAGACAGGGTTCTTGGTGTGAAGTGTTTGTTAGACGCACCTTGACAAATTTTACGAGCCATTTGAAAGTACGTGTACTCGATCGTCGTGATATTTAAGTAGCTAGTCTTAGAAAATATATCTTATTAAAACACATTAATGACAAATTGCAGTATCAACAGTATCTGCGTTATTGTAACAACACGTATCTACAAAAAACCGTTGGGGTACATTTCAACTTCGTTAATTCCCAATTTCATCTCCGTGAATTCACAGTTATAACTTATTGAATTCATTTTTTAATCAAACGGAATTCAAGAATTCACGATTTCATCGTTCATAACGTTGAAATCATGAATTCATGAAGTTGAAATCGTGAATTCGTGAAGTTGAAATGAAGTTGAAATCGTAAATTCATGAAGTTGAAACCGTAAATGTGATGTTGTCAATTCATGAAATTGAAATCGAGAATTCGTGACAATGAAATCTTGAATTCGAAAAGTTGAAATAGTGAATGAACAGACTCATTCAAACCGAGCCTATAACATTTTGAATTTTGTCGTTTTGTGCGTTGTTTAGGGATTCTTTTTTTCTTTGTATGTAGACTTTCGTGGTGACAATGTTAATTTCATCACGTGTGTGTCCAATTGTCAGAAGAATATGTTTTTATAGCTGTCTTTAACGTTTACTTGTTTATAGTGGAAGGCGGCACTGGACTTATTTTTTGCTTAAAGACATTGGAAGACTTTATTGTTGACAGACACGTCGAGCATTTGTGATATTTAAGATTGCGTGAAAGATGACCTCCAAGACAGCAATCAATTAAACCTTTGGCATAAATAGCAACATAATTTTAACAAAACAAACAATTATCACAAATGTCTATAAATAAATGAAGATGTCCTTAGCATAACAATAAAGCATCTAAAATTTGTACTTTTCGATAGTATCACTAACACGTTATCTTTGAAAATGAAACTCATACAATCCGAAAAGAAATGAAATATTTTTATTTAGGTAGTATAAATTTAAAAATAAGGACAAAACATTAAAATGTTTCAAATCTGTGAAGTTTATATGTACTTTACGTACATATTTGTGTACGTTACCTTATATGAATTTAGACATTTATAGCATTAAAAAACGGTATCGAAATATGGTTAACTCATTCATAGCGTAAAACAACGGAAACAAAATGCATAACATTTAGGCTTCCTTGAATGTTTTTTCCTAACCATTTTAAACAAAAGACGAACACAATGCGATGAGGAGTAAAATACAAGACTGGGCCACTAAAAAGAACACATGCTGTTTTAATAATAATACTTATAATGCGTTTTGAATTTTTACTTGAGAAAAGTAAGAAAACTTATCGTTATTAGCATTGGCGATATGAGAATGATTCTATTCTTTAGTGAAAAGAACTTGGACATTCCGTCAAACGCCCACTTTCAACCAAATGCAGCGATGACCAATAGTCATTGCTTAACTGGAACTCTTTGGTCATTGATATACATTACACTGCCTTATCAAGCCGGTGCTAGGGGGCGTGAGGGATATTGCACGTATTCATTATCCCTCATGTACAGACTCAATCAAACCGAGTCTGCATTTCTCTAGTAATTTTGTTGTGATTTATGCTTTCGAGGGATCAATTTGTTTCCAGATTTTTATCAGACACAAAATATAATACACGACTGCCAATATCTCAACAAACTACAAGGCGCCTGATTTTGTCAACTTCAAAACCCTAAGAAACATGATTGGGGGCCGACTACATTTTTCAATACCTTTTTACTCAAACAAATTTGGATCTTCATCTGGAGGATATGCAATTCTCTGAATAATTCTGCTGTACACAACTTTGGTACAATGAAAAAAAAGTGATTTCCCAAATCACCAGTGTCTGCATTAACACTTAACCTGACGAACATTATCCTTGCATACCAATAAAGAACCGTATTGAAGTCAGCAGAAACATTTACAAATGGTGGCAGAGTAGCCGTTCTCAGCACATTAAAATCAGTTCTTGTTCCAAAGTAGCCGGCAGTTGTGTCAAAACTTTATTATATATAGGCAGATAGAAAATTAGATAATATGTCTAAATTGGTCTTAACTGTTCCAGTAATGTCGAAAACGGCTCTCTCCTGAACAGGTGTCTCTATAATAATTTAACAACAAATACTTTGTTTAGCCATAATCAAGAGCAATAGCAAAGCATCACTGTCATCCGGTATTATTGCAATTACTTTTTTGTTTCTTTTGCGATGTAAAAAGTCCACCGAGCAAGGAGAGTATCTGCCTATTCATCTAATATTGTCAAACCATGTAAATGAATTTTAGCATATTGTTACATATTGATAGGCATTTCATTTTTCATTTTTGATAAACGTTTTCTCAAAGCAATCTAAGGCCCATTAAGTCCCCAAAAACGATTTTGATTAAATTCTTATTTTGACAACCTTTGGATGTTTTATTACGATTTCTCGACAGTTACTAACTGCCTTTTATTATAGCTTCTTTTGCATTAACAGTTACACAATAAAACAGTATATAAATATTTTGCTTGGAAGTCAAACAATCACTTTGTTTACGATTTGCTAATTTTAAGTCACATCAACATTCGTGAAAAATTCTAAGTCAATAACATAAACATTCTTTAACGCATGTGTGTTGTTCAAAAGACTAAAAAATGTATTTAATTCTGAAGATATGCCGTTAAAATGGGAATGACACTCAAATAAATACGGAGAGGTTATACATGCTATATGAAAATAATCTATAGAATAACCTTCATCATACACTTTTAGAAAATGTCGGACAGCCTGTTACTAAGGTTATATTGAATACATCCCCCTCGGTCTTACGGATAACGAATACTTGTTTAAGGATATGGTGTAACTACTGAATATTTTAGAATTGCCTATTTAATTTCTTAAAGCAAGCAATCGTTGATGATTTGTTTAAAGCCAATATTATCATCACTGTTTATTGTTAATTTTTGAAACTAATTTTTCCAGTTCTAATCATCAAGTATTTTGAAATAAATTGTCTAAAATAGAGGAAAATCGTGAAAACAGGTCATAAAATTCAAGGTAAACGGGATTTAAAAACGCGAAGGCACATTATGCCTCAGAAATAAATATATTATTCCTTCTAAGGAAAGGGCAAACAATGATTTTACAACCTTTAAACAAGTTATAATATTGACAAATAATTATCTTTTAAGAACGTCTTTTTAAGATAATTAACTCAGTGTTTTTGATCATTTTGACAGTTAAAATGAAAGCTTTGAACAGAGAAGACACCTCGAAAGCATTATGGACAATGAACGACACTAAACAGTTATAGATTTTATATATAATAATTGATTGCTTCAGATTTGAACAATATTTAGCTTAAATTGAAAATTGAAAGTACTTTTTAATGACCATTATTTATTGCATCATTGACAAAGCATTCATTTATACATTATTTTAAAAGCTAAGTAGATAGATGATTAAACTGAATAATCAAATATTTAAAAAAATGAAGTTAAACATTATCAAAGCAAGAATAATCACCTTACAAGAATGGGTAGCAGCTGTACTACATTATTCTTAAATAATGATAAATAAAATAGCAACTTTTGGAGGCACTAGATGTAAAGTCGAAAGCAGCTTATGCGTCCAGAAACCGACCAGATAACATCAGACACATTAGCCTTATGTGTATGCACATACTTGTCAGTCCAGCGTAGCGTCCATGGTAAATACGGCCAATATAAATAAAGAGTTGTGTACCTACAAATCCAAAGATCTCGACTTCGACCCTTCGCATCTCCAACGTAAACAACCAACAAGTGTTTAGGATGAGACATTATTTTTCGAAGTTTCATGGCACAAAACTTCCCACTTTACAAATGTGCCGAACCTGGTGGTATTTTCGGTTAATGGGTCTGTTACAGTAAGCTCGGAGAGATAAATAAGTAACCGTCTTCTGGTGACTTTAATTAGAAAATTTCCCCGTTTTTAATCTTAAACATAACTCCTTTAAGTCTTAAATATCATTTTAACAACAATGTTGAATATTGTTATCTTCTGATTTAAAGGTAATAATACACTTATCTTTTGTACACCTGCCCCTACCCAATCGCAGTGGCAACGAAAAGGTAAAAGAAAAGCTTTTTACATTAATTTTGTTTTCTGTCCAAGCACTGTTCCAGAATAGCGGAATGTATTCAAACTTGCAATAGAAGACATTTTATTATCTTACAGGACCGAGCTATCGACAGAAGTTTACAAGAGTCAATGTCCTTACCAAATAACGTTTACGGGTTGTATCGTTCAATCTGACGTTTAAAACATCTACACAGTGACTATTTCATTTATCAATAATAAAACATGTAACATGTTTCTCAATACGATTTTATTGAGATTTCTTTGCAAAGCAAATATTGATATAATCTATATTCTATAAAGTACACAACACAGTACACTACTGGTAGAAACAAAAATGGTTTTCAGTTTGACCATTTAATAGTTTAGAAATCCATGGTAATTTATCAGATTTCCACGTCATTACATCTGAAAATGTCAAAATATCTTTTGACTTATAGGTGTAAAGTTTATTTCAAAAACTTTTTAATAAGTTTAATCGTACAGAGAAAAAATAGGCATTTTGTTCATTTCACATTAAAAAAACAGGAAAAAGAAAATGCTGTTTTTTAAGCGCATTGATTTGTTTTTATTTGGTTGGAGGAAATACAAATACAGGCAATTCGTATTTTGCTTAACTCATCCTCATTTATGTACACATCCTTTCTCTTTCATCCATTCTTTATAAACTTTTATGATACTTTTTATCCTTCCTTTTGGTTCGATCAGAAGAGTGGAGCCCATGGCGGAATACAAATATCTGAAATAAAAAGAAACGTGTAAGTCTGAAAACAAAACTGGTTTTTTATACCCCATTAACATTAATAAAACCAAACCACACACAGGCAATTCACCTTAATTTCAAAGTTTGTACAAAGTGATTATTAATTTTTTTATAAAGGCTGTAAAAATGATGCGAGATGCCAAATATATATGACCTGCATATGTTAGATATAGAGGAAAAGGCTTTCAAGACATGTTAAAAAATAACTTAAATCATAGTACATGTACAGAGCCATTATTTACACCAGGAACATGATTGTATTACCTCTAGAAGATGATATGTGCGAAATATGTAAGTTTTGGATGATTACACACTACGATATAAATAAGGTTTCCTATTTTTTTCGTTAAACGTAGGGACCCGTGGGGCGTGACAAAAGTTGACCCAAGGGCATGAATTATATCACTTTTGTAAACAGACATGAGGGCAAGGCCTCAAGTCAGGGACACTCAAAACTCAATAAATTAACAAGAATGATATAAAATATCGAGGCAGCAGTTTATTCTCCCTTTATATTATTTTTATATTGTTTAGAATGTGAGAAGTAGGAGTCAGACACTGCTTGGATTCACATTTTTTTAAAAATTAAATTTCAACATACGTGTCGTTTCCATTTGCGTCTTGTGTTCTAAATCCGTCTTTGCCGATAATGAGGTATTGTTTGTCTTTTTGTAACTTGGGAAAATCACAACTTGATTTCCAGAAAAACGTCAGGTTGTCACCTTGCACATGGTCCCTGAGCCCTGTTATATAATATGTCTGACATAAAGCACAGAATGAGAAATATGAAATGATTAATCATTTTTTTTTCGCTGTGTATTTCCTTTTTCGGCCATTATTTTTTCACATTTACTTAGCTCTTAGATTCTGCAGTGTTGCAGATTTTTTTCCATTGAAATCGCAATTACAAGGTCACAGATTCGAAAATTTTAGCGAACATCGCCAGGAAACCCTACGAGTGTTGAGTAAATTAAAACAGGATTGGCTTGAAAACGGGTATGCTAAATGGGACGCCCGTCACCAAAAGTGCATCGAATAACACGAAAAAAAATACTTTGAAAAGCATTGAAGAAATTCTTATGATGTCATGACGTTTATAACTGCATGCACCGGTTATGAATAGGTAGCGTACTTTAACGTCCGATATAACTTGGTCACTTTTGGCCGCATACAGACGCATACATGGTTAATTTACTTTTCCTTAATTGACTTATTCAATTGTGTTATAACTGATTGAGTATCATGCTTTGTCTACAACATTTTGGGACAATATGAAAACAAAATAAACAAGGAAGGGTGGCGTTCAATGAGCGCAACCCCGACACGAACCTAAAAGACAGGATTACTAGCAAAGAGCCAAGCAGGGCCAAAATAAAAACAGGACATGCCATATGGCAAAGCACAGACTACCTTACAAAAATTCATATTCACGAGCATTTTTTTTATTTCATCATTAATGTGTATGACAATTCTGGGAAGCAATGTATTTGAAAGAAAGGTACGATATAATACATGCATAATCGTTCGTTTAATTGTTTTGTCATGAAGGTCATACTGTGACTTCAAGCTTTACTCGCGGGGGAAGACCTCACATGCACCTTCGTTACTTATTTCAAGCACCTTCGTAGAACTTATCAACCGTCTATATGCTAAGTTAATTGTTTGTCGCATGATTAAATTGGCATTTATGGGGTATCATTGTGTTACACTATGTCCTGTTGCATTGTGAACTTTGTTGATGATTTGGAAGTCAATTTTAGATTTTTTACAGTAAAGATAACATGTGTTTTCCTCATTCACTCTTATAGTACTATACATTACTCTTACACCAAATAAAAAAATAGTTCCTATCCCACCACTGTGCACTACAAAAAATGAAAAAAAAAAATGCTGAACATCAATTGCTCAATCTGGTCTCAATCAAACAGTACTTCAAAATGCATTTATTCATGAGTGTCTTAGATTCCTAAATGCAGAACCTCCTTATTAAAGAGTTTTATTTTCAGTGAGAAAATAGGTTAACATCGGTTCGGTTGTAGATTCTTTCTTCTCGATAGATTGTAATAGTTTAAGACATATCATTAATAAGGAAATATTTGAAGGTTTATGAAAACTTTTAAGTGTGAATTATGTACAAATAGGGTGGCTGTAAATGATGGTATGTTGAAAGATGCATGATAATTTGATGAACCTCATTCATGCTGTGCATTTATTTAAATTGTATTAAGATAAGTATTATTAACAATAACAAAGACTCTGAGGAAGATTTTCTTAATACGGCCCTTCCTATTTGATAGTACCCGACAAATACCTGTTTCAATCGGCTAGGTCAGTAAGATATGTTTTTCTTTAATTCTGTTGTTATCAGTCAAAAACTAACTTTCTTATCATTTTTAAAGCTAATATAAAATGCAAAAGAATTTTTATTGATAAAGTGTACTTTTGTTGTTACTTATACTTGTGTAAAAATAAAATAAAGTTTATTTAATGATACATATTAGAAGACTTATGAAATATTGTCAATAAAATATTGTATAATAAAAAATATATAGAATCGAATTTTGGATGCTAGACTCTGTTTTCAGCCCAAAAGTATCTAGTATATAAAACAAGAGCTGGTTTGAACCGGGCGATGCTCTCAGAATACGTTTTTGACAGAAAAGTACACCTCTTGTAGTTTCAGAGTTATATCCCGACAAATTTCAAAGTGCAATTAATCCAAATTAAGCAAAGCAGAGTAATTGTCCTTTGCACTGCACTTTACGCAAAGAGATCTATCTATCTACCAACTGAATTACGTGTTGATACCTCTGGTATCACAGTAATATCCCAGACAAAGTTCACAGTGTTAAAATGAAAGAGGACCATAACTTCAAAAATAGGCAATGCAGAGTAACGATTTCTTTACACTGCTCATGAAATCTATCTACCTACAAAGTTTCATGTTGATATCTCTTATAGTTTTAGGGTTATGTCCAGGACAAAGCTCAAAGTGAAAACAAGAAGAAAGGGCATTTACTCCAAAAATTAGGCAAGGCAGGCAGAGTTACGATTCTTTTGCACTGCTTATCTACCCTATGAGATCTATCTACCTGCAAAGTTTTTTCTTAATATATATTATAGTGTCAGAGATATGTCCGAGATAAAGTTCAAGGAATAAAAGTAAACAAAGGGCAATAACTCCAAAGTTAGGCAGGGTAATGGTTCTTTTGCAATGTACGTCTACGAAACAAACAAACAAACAAACAAAGTTTCTTGTTCATATCTCTTATACTTTCAAAGTTATGTTCAATGTTATGGACAATGTTCATTATTAAAAATGATCAAAGGGCTTCAAAATTAAGGAAGGAAGAGTAACTGTTTTCTTGCACTGCATTTTTATTGAGATTTATCTACCTACAAAGTTTCTTGTTGATTCCCCTAATGGTTTCAAAGCTATGTCCCGGACAAAGTTCAAAGTAAAAAATGAACAAAGGGCAATAACTCTAAAATTAGGGAAGGCAGAGTTATGATTCTTTTGCACTGCACTTTAATTTTATGAGATCTATTCGTTACAATGTTTCTTGTTGATACATCTAATGGTTTCAGAACTATTTCCCAGACAAAGTTTAAGTAAAAAACTAACAAAGAGTGATAACTCCAAAATAAGGGGAGGGATAGTTAAGTTTTTGGCACTGCACCCCGCCTCAATGCCCTTTACCATTGTGCGCAGTTTAAACAAATTATGCCTATGGGTTTTTAAGTTATGCTCCGGACAAAACGGACGGACAGACGGACAAGGCGGCGACTATATGCTTTTCTTTCGTGGAGCATAAACACATCCTCATAATTTAACAGACGAGAATAAGCATTTGATTCAAATTGTCGTTTATATGCGATTAAGATAGTGTTTTTGTTCTGTTTTTGTCTTTGATTTTTTTTCGCAAAGTGAAACAGCGTTGGAATATCTGATTGTTCAAATATGCGGTTTTATTCAACTAATTAAACAAACAAAAAAATTGTTCTACCACGAAATTTTACAAAAAATAGGTCATAACAAAGTGAAAGAAGAAATAAACATTTAATCAGCAACAAACATTCCTTTTTAGCTGTTTAATCGTTCTATTTCTTACTAGTGTGTAAAAATATTAATTACTGGACTTTATCAACACAAAGTTAAATAACAGCTACTTCACCTGGATGTATACTTGTTGTGACTTCAGTTATTGCCATTTTATTTTTAGAATCAGGATCATCCAATAGTTCCTTAACTTTGACTATATCGGCTGTAAAGAAAAAATATAGTGTTATCTAAAAGTTATCTTTACATACTAATCACTTTATACATTTAGAGAGTAATATTATAATTGTTATTTCTGACCCATATAACCGTCTTTAGTACTGCCCAGTGCCCATTTGTAAAGTACATTTTCACATAAATAAATAAATACGTTCCTTCTAATTTTAAGCTGAAAATTGTGCAGTATAATAAATTTGTTTACAAGACTTTCGGGAAGTTATACAGCATTGTACAAATAGCTGTTTCCTACATAACCCGTTTTTACCTACTTTTCATATTTTGTTTAAAAAATCTTTAGGAACATATATTCTAAGAATTCTATACCGACTGCAGGTACAGACCGTAATATTTAGCTCGAGAGTAACTGTTTACGACGGTATCGAAGCTTTGCCGAGTGTCCGTAAAACAATTACCCCAGCGCTAGATACTCTGATTTGTGAAGGCAGACAGTGTTTAATTGTTTTTCTTGCATTTTCCAAATTAATGATATTTCGGAAAATATCAAAAACAAAAAAGCAAAAGCAATAAACGAAAAATAAAACTGTCATTTAGCCTTTTTTCTTATAGAAGCGTATTTAGCATTAACAGCTTCATTCATAACGGCACAATGACGTCATCCTAAAGATGCAATTCATTCTTAAAAGGCGCGTAAGAATGACGACATTTATAACATGCGTCTTGTCTTAAAAGTGGGTGTAAAACTGTTATTTTAGCACCGATGTAAACAGTACACCATCCGGCCTGATATGCAAGAAAAACCATAATAATAATTAATGTTACATTTACAGACAATATGATTAAAATCAGCTGTAAATAACAGTTCGCTTTAGATCGGACCGTTACCAAATTTAAAGTCATTTCTGGTAACCTTTCACACAGCCAAGGATCGACAAACTTTTCGAAAATTTCGAAAGCGATGGGGTTTCTAATTTTAACCCTGCGAAAACCTATACCGAGTAGCTTATTTTCAAGAACAAACATTGCTTTGCCAATATTGCCGTCAGGTAAACTGGCCAAACAATCTTGCCCTTTATTAGTTGACTCAATTATTTCAAGTTAATTTGTTAAAAATATTTTAACAGTTTTTTTTACAATAATCAACAATCTGTTTAACTTCCACGGATATCGGTATTTTGATACTATTTCTAATGCCTATGTAAAAACCGGTTTGATTGTATTGCTTTCTCGGGAAATCCGAATTATAAAGGAGAAACACATACGGTTGCCATCGGATCTACATAAAAGAAATAAGTAGATCTGTACTTTAGTCAGATCGATTTACACATAGTATATCAATTAAGGCAGACACTGGATGGGATATGTTTGTAACTTAATTGATAATTTATGCAGTCACTTGAATAAAATATTTTACGATAATGTTTATAAATTTCTTGAATTCTGCTTGGCTTAAACAATTTGTATACAATGTATTGCCGTATATACCGTTAACCCCGAATCGCGCACAAATAATGTTTTTTACATCGAAAACGGTAAGCTAAATGTTTACATAGAATCAATTATTAAGTTTTGCAATTATGGCATTAACTTCAAAAGATAATGAAATTTTACGCCGCCATGATGACTTTATAATGTACCAACTGTTTTTAAACAAGCCATTGAACGTTAGATGTTTTATTATAAATTTGTCGTCAATAACGATTTGTGTTATGACAAATTTATTAAAAAAGTTGCTAAAGGGGATATACACAAAATAATATAGAATTAAGGGTCATTTGGTGTAGTAATTAAGGCACTAGCGAATACATGAGTAGGACGCGGTGAATTCTATATATTTCGAAACGACCGCTGTATGACAAAGGTAAATGTCTGTCGCACGATATTTATCTTGCGTAAAATGTTAGAAACCCAAGATTCACAAGATGGTTATGATTATGGCCAAGCTTGTCTAAAAGAATTAGCTTCTCCTCCGCGACCTATGCAAGTTTAGGTAGGGAAGATAGGTAGGTAAAACAAATATATCTAAAACATATGATATTGAACGTATATTCATAGTACATGAATTTGATTTAAAAAAATATTTGATTTAAATAAAATTCGTAAGATACGTGCAAGAAACGAGTTTGTGATTTACACGAAATCACTTAAATTATCTGATGATAAAGTCACTTGAGGACGATTGAACATGTTAGACTCAAAATGAATCCAGTCTCTGAATAGATCAGCGTATATACCCAATTTTGTCAAACTCAAACAGTAACGTTTTCTGTAGATTTCGGTGACATAAATCAAACTGGTGCAGAACACTTCAATATTAATCGGGACGTTGTTAAGACCTTATTTAAAGCATAGTATCTGCTCGGATGTCAGGTATTCTTATGAGTTTAACATGCATGTTGTAGACTTAGTTTCTTAACTGAAATAAGTTGCTGATCCATTTACGTATTGATAAACTATTATCAATATAATCCTTAAAGCTGCATGCCTCCAAATGAGTCAAAATATTTCAATAAAATCATACTTGAGAAATATGTACTAAGATTTTAGGAAAAGTAAAATGATTCAAGATTCAAGTAATATTTTACATGTTATGTGCGGTTAATGACTGATTTTTCGGTATTTACACTTATATTTCTACTGCGTTACTAACGCAGTAAGGGCTATTTATTATGCATATTTTGGCCACTTTTTGGTAATTTACGTGGGTTGTAAGTGCCATTGATAATGTGTAAATTGCTTCCTTTTGGTTAGTTCACAATATTATACATTCAAATACATTTTCAAAGTTTTCATGAAAATTAGCATGAATCTGGAGGCGTGCTGCTTTAAGATATATAGATGAATATAAGAGATACGTCTTTTGCTGAAAATCCGTTATTTCAGTACAATCTACCGAGAGCTCATTTTATTCCATTCTAAAAAAAACGGAAGGCACACGTTTATTTAGGTTTTAGATATTTGTTTTCTTTGAATATAATCCTATCCTTTAGTACTTTTTCAACAACATTTTTAATATGTGCATTTCCTTAAATCAAGCAATTCGTCTTTTGTACGTGGCACCTGATAAAAGGTAATTAAACAGTTGAAAAGAGACGTAACTAGACATTTTTTCCGCATTTGTCGCAACTATTTAGTAGTATGCTGAACGTCCTGTGTAGCAGGTGACACAAAATCATCAGCATGCCAAAACGCACTTTATTTCAAGGGCCATGTCCGGGCAAAAAGTATATAACAGGAAAACCCGTTTAATAAACTTAATAAACGCAGGAACTTGAGGTACGATCAATCCTGTTAAGTTTCATTCAAATTGCACAAGTTGTAAAAAGGAAGTACACTTAACGAAACTTATAAGTACCCCAGTTATAGTTTTCAGCATAAATTATGATATGATTAACGCAAATATTTAAAACTTATGCTGTGTAAAGTTTAATCATATTTTAACATTTCATAATAAAAAATTAATTTATAAACCACTCAAACTTAACAAAAAAGATCATAAACCGAGATCACTACCAGTACACAAATTCGCACCAGAGTCTTATGAAGTCAATATCGCGTATGTCCACCGTTTGCGTTAATTACTGCTAAGCACCGTGATCGCATTGACATAATGAAATTTCTAAAATAAGCCACTGGGATATTAGCCCATTCTTGCATTAGTCGGTTGTGTAGTTCTCTTTGGTTGGTGGGTGCATTCGGGCCTCTGTAGACACGCCGGCCAAGTTCATCCCATATGTTCTCAATCGGGTTGAGATCGGGCGACTTTGACGGCCAGGGCCGTACGTTGACATTCTGCTGTTGCAAGAGTGCTCGTGTTGTGCGTGCAGTGTGGCTCGTTGCCCCATCTTGCATTAGTGTCATGCCCCTGTTCTGTTGAATAATTGGAATGGCAACGGGGCGAAGAATTTCGTTCTGGTAACGAGCTGCATTTAAGTTCCCTTGAATTGCAACAAGTGGTGTTTTCACGTGGAGTGAAATTCCAGCCCATATCATTACGGAGCCGCCGCCGAACTGATCTCTTTCTACGACGCACGCATCAGCATAACGCTCACCACGTCGGCGGTACACACCGGTTCTCCATCATTTCCCTGAACATTGAAACGGGACCATCGGTAAACCAGACTTGTGCCCAGTCCGCATGTGTGAATCTCAGATGAGTCCTCGCCCAGCGGACACGTGCACGACGGTGGTGTCCACGCAGTGAATTTCCCGATACGGCTGTCTGGCACGAATACCAACGGATCTGAGGCACGATCGGACTGTGTTGCTGCTGATTGGCCGTCCGTGAGTACCAAATGTCGCCCTTGCTGTTTCTACTGCTGTGCGCTTCCGCTGGCGAAGGTGCGATAAAACCATAAACCGGTCTTGTCTGCGTGTTGTCACTCTACCACGTGGTCTCCTCGGAAGATTGGCGACACTTCTGGTACGTCTGTACTTTGAGGCCTGTCTAGTAATAGACTTCTTTGTAACACGCATTCTTCGGGCAACCTAGAAAAAAACAAAGGATTACAAGGTTCATACTACTGATATGCAACGGGCTTGTCGTAGAATGCATGCACTGAAATGCAATAAAACGAACAATGGGTATTGAACCACATACCTGCTCATGAGACGCTCCGGCTTCTAAAAGTCCAATAGCGATTGCACGTTCTTGCAACGACATACGAGCCATGTTTTGTGTTTTTATGTTAGGCACATCTACACTCTATCGATACATGTTTATATTGGTCATTATGGTCAGTTGCACGAAGTGCACGTGCTCGTTTTCGATTTTCAACGACCACTCTCAAAGTATGGTTTGCATGGTTAATTTTGCATAAATTCATTTTGAGCAGACGACAAATTGGGGCATTACATATAATCATTATCTAATGTGCATATTTTTAAAATAACACGTGTTTAATGCAAGTTTGTTTTTGGGGTACTTATAAGTTTCGTTAAGTGTAGTTCGGACAAACTTTTAAAATGAAAACCGTTAAAGCGCCATTACTTTTACAAAATCATTCAAGCGGAAAATGCCAGTAATATGCATGTCTTGACTTGGTTGTGCTCACTCCTGTAAAGTTTCATTGAAAATTAATAAGGGAAGTAGTCCGGAGAAATTTATAAAGTAAAAATCATAAAAGGGCCATTACTCTGACGAAAATCACTGAACTGGACAATAATGTCGATATGCCAACTGGACTTGGTACAGCCCACTCCTGGAGAGTTTTGATGGAACTGCAAAGTAATTTTAAAGGGCATTCCGGACTTTTTCTGTACGGACTGACGAACGGACGTTCTCCCTTAGTTGGCATTATGTTGTTTTTTTCTTTGATCTCATAACCCAATAATCAACGTACTAGTATTTTCACTCCATAAGCCACCTTTTTTTTCAACACGTTCATGTCCTTTCGGACAGAAAGGAAAGCGTCTATTCGTCCCATAACGCACTTGAGATCGTACTGACTGACATGCGACGAAGAAGTGATCCCTATATAACACTCTAGGAGCACATTTGTCTCGGACTACATTTGTCTTACGAGATGTTACCGATGTGCTCGTAAACATTCATATTTGCGACAAATTGGAAATGAGACAGATGTGTTCGACACACAATGGGAAGGACACTCGAAGCACATTTGTCTCATATTTTTCATAAAATTCTAAAAGGGTAATTATTATGCCCATCGGTATACCGGCTTCCTGCCTTTGTTCTGTATTTTCTGTATTTATAATACCGTTTTAGGTCACTTCCGGTCAATCAAAAACTTACTACCTCTGCATAGTAGACATTTAATAACTTTAAGAAATTCCCTGTTCTTCATGCCACAATGAAAATGGCTAAAAGTTGGTGTCCAGAATTTACACATATATGCAGCGTCGTTATTTATTGTCACAGGTTTCTTTCCTATGCTTAAACTTTTTATAAATAGTTTTTTAGAAATATTCTAAGCAAAAACAAGGTAGTATCTCAGGAAGAAAATGAGAAGACAATCCCACACCATTTGTTTTCATCAGAAATACATTTGTTATATATTTGAAAAAAATTGCCTTATTCCGAGAATTGATGCTTTCAGATCCGCCATTGAAAAAGCACTAACAACATGCATGAGTTCTTAAAGAATCCGGGTAATGTTGTAATTATGGTATATCGGGCCTCTCAGAATCGGGCGAGACGCGATATTCCGACGAGACACGAAGCGAGGCTCTTTGACAATGTCAGTTTAACATAGAATATTAAGGGAATAAAAACTATTTAGCGATAATTGTCTTCGAAAGATTTTTTGTCTCTCGTCGACGAAACGAGATTCGAAGTTTGGCGCGAGATGCGAAACGAGTCCCTATATTGTACCATTCAATTATGATTATGGTGTTCCGTTTGGACATAAGTAACAATGTTTGTTTCCTGATCCGCTATGCATTATGGTACAATGATGAAAGCGCGATTGTACGATGATTAAAACAAGACTGCACCATGATGAAACAACGATGTCAGAATGGTAAATTCACGAGGACACTATAGTGAAAATCATGACGTTTTCAATATGGTGCCTTCGTTGTTTCACAATCGTACAATTGTTGTTTCACGTTCGTACCATTGTTTTTTATCGTCGTATCATCGCCATTATATCACCGTGAACGGGATTCCGTATGTAACAGTGTACGCCTTCAGGTTCGTCCAACCTATTCTAAAGAAATATGCCTTGGCAAAATATGTGACAAATATTTCATAAAAAATGAAATGAGACAAATTGTTCTTTCTTGCCACATGGGACAAATGTGCTTTCTTGTCCCTTAAAAATCTTGATCGGAGCAAATTTGTCACACAAATTAATTTGTTTGGGTAGACGTCTGAGGTCCCATTTTTCTCATGTGGGACAAATGCGACCGCATCGGTCTAACGTAAGACAAATGTGCTCCGGGACAAATGTGCTCCTACATAGCACAGCTACTTTGCAGCAGGCGACACCAAGGTCCCTCTCCCTCTTTTCAAATGGTTTTGATAAGTTAAAATTTCATGTTTTTATAGACAACTTGGGCTTAATACTTTACTGAAATATTATTTCACGGAGTAGGTTTTTTTAAATTCAAACAATTGCGTGTTCATTTCTGGTGTGCATACGTTATATAAATCTAATTAATACTGAGATTGCAAGTTTTCATCATAATTTTTATTTTAAACAGTGTTTGGTGGAATTAATCAACTATGATTTAATGCTTTTCTCCTTTTCTATAATTGTAGCACCATTGTAAATATGTTATATAGGCGGTGATCATTCATATGCCTTAGTCAGATAAAATATTGATTGAATTGAAAAACAATTTAACACACCAAAAGCTCTGTAAAATGTGACATAGTGATCACACTATCCAGAAACACATATCCCAATATCGCCCGATCAGAAAAGTGCACTAGTTGTGCGAAACAAATCCGTAAGAACATATTACAATACGGATAATATCATATCTATTATTTTAACAACTTCATATGTTATCATTAATTTCGTTAGTAAAGTGATATACGTACAATGAATTATAAAAAACACATCATATGAGTTTACATTATGACATTATGTTGAATACCGTTCGTCCTCAACCACTTATTTAAATATTTGTATGTAAAGAGTTCGCAAGCATGACGAAATCCATGACAGAATTGTAGGTATCTAAAAACACCCTGCCGATATACTGAAACAATGTTTAAATTGGTAAAAACATCCAACCAAAATCATTAAAAAATATGTTATCATTATAAATTATATTTGTAAGTTACAATCGGCATATAGTATAAAAGGTTAGACATCTAGATGATCTATTAAACATAAAACAAACGGGGGTTATTGTAACATAAAAAGGTTTTGACGCAAACAATCAAAGGATTATAATTTTCCCCAAAACGATTAAAGCACAAAACCTTGTACTGCACTACGCGCCAAGGCAATACATAAAAATCTTCCGGTAAAATCCTCGGTTGAAATGCAAGCACATGTAGGAAAGTTAACCATAGATGAGTGTTTCTTTATTGGTTTTCATACAAATGACCCTTCTTATTTTGATACAAATATTTTTACAAAATTAACCAGAACGAGGCTAAAATGACAAGCTCATAAGCCAGTATCAGAATACTGCATACATAATTATTGACCTTGTTCCTGTATAATGTACAGATAATTGGTATGCATACTGGTAAGCCACTAAATATTTTGAAGATGCCTTGTGGATAACCCTTACTTACTGTGATTTAGCCAGATCTTATTAGACTAGTTTTGACTAAATTATAAAACTTGAAGACAATAATGTTCATTTTTGATGAAACTTCAGATAAACCAGACCAGATAAACCAAACATTGCAACATGAATGTTTAAATGTACCTGCAAATGTTACTATTAACTTTGAATTTCAAGTACATATACTTCAAAATCGAAAATCGTATCAAAACCACCGGAAGATATATTTCCCAACATATTGTTCACAATATATTCATTTTTAATGTTATGCATATAATTTTTGGAACAGATACATTCATTTCATGATATTGTTTTATCATTTCAGTATGCTATAATTTATCAATAAATTATGAACCATAATAGCCCTTACACAGCTCACTTGATTATTGAGGCTCTAAACTAATATTGTTCGCAATCTATCAAAGGGAGATACAATACCAAACACTTAAACTGATATCATAACATTCATATCTGCACATGAAATATTGCACATGTTTATAAGGTTGTCAATATAAATACCTTGTATGTGCCGTGACCTTTCTGACCTCAGATGACCAATATTCAATCCTTAACTAGAAGTCATACAAACAACCTTTCTGACCAATTTCCAAGATATTTGGGGTAAAATAGAGTGATAACAGAGTTTTTCTATTGTTGGTATGTGTAAACTAGATTTTGACCATGGATGACCTATGTTCAAAGCTAAGCTAGAAATCATCAAAACAACCTCTCTGACAAAATTTCAGGATATTTGGGATAAAATATCACTTCTAGAATGTAAACAATATTTTTTCCATGATTTGGGTTTTGTTTGACTTAGATTTTTTTATCCCAGATGAGCCATATTCAAACATGAACTAAAATATTCTCTTTTTCCCCATATTCAAATACATATTACCAAAAACTGGCAAAAATCAAAATATTTTAATTTTTGAGACAATTGATCTATCTTTTCTGACACGTTTTTTTAAAACGAAACAGGCTATATTATTACTTTCTTTTATCATACACATTATTTAAACTTAAAGGTGATGACCTCCAGATTTTCACTAATCTAATTTATTTAAAAAGTATATTTCCTTACAATTCATTTATGGGCACCGTGCGATCATATAAACATGATATTTTATTTCAAAAGACAATAGAATCGACAAAACGAAACAGAAAAAGTCCGTTTATGGATTTCAAGCCCATTACCCCAATGTCCTAGCACGTGTCACGGCTAGCGCGACAACTCAATTAACAGGCGATTATTGTTATTTATATACAGTACAGCTATATCGTCGTATTAAGGTATAAGACTTAGGGAGAAACATTGCTTACAGCTTTATATTTCGACATGAACTAAGCTTCAAAACCTTTTTATATATATTACCTTATTTCCTTTTAAACACACTGAAAATATTATTTCGTATTTTACGTACGAATTAATATTTCGTAATAACGAAATAATATTTCGTTTTAAATAATATTTCGATTTACAAAATATTATTATATCGTAAGAACGATTTAATATTTCGTAAAAAATGAATTAATATTTCGTAATTACGCATCAATATTTCATAAAAACGAATTAAGTCCTGAAAGAAAAATATTGAAAATGTCACTTTAAAGGCTCCGTAATGTAATCATTTTATCAAAAATATACCAAGTTCTACTGTTTTCCGCATACATTGTAGTATGTAAATACTGCAATTTATATATTAACAAAACACTAGTGCTAGTAGGTAATATGTAACTTTATACTCATTACAGAAAATTTGAATATCAGTCAATCATATTCTGATCTAATATTATATGAACAAATGTGAAATGTTTTTAAATAAATCGGGTTACCCAATTAGAGCTTGAAAAAAAGTAGAAATTGCACCAACCGACAACCACAAAGCTTACAATAAGTATGTTCTTTCAGAAAGCCTAATCCAAAATGATTTATTTAAGATTTGATTTAATTTGAATGCACTTTCTTTGTCTTATATTAAGTTTAAGTTAGCAGATCGATCCCACAGTAGTTAGGTTACTTTTATGAAGGACAAAAATATTTTCAGTCGTCCTCAGAGATGATTAATCTTCATCTAAATGACAGAAAAATATCGTGCAACTCTTGGCATACCTCTTGCAACAATGAATTGCAGAATAATATACAATATCTAGAAGTGTTTTAACACCGATTTTCCGACGTTTAGCGTCAAGTGCGAGTGCGACATTAAGCAGCATTGTGTCATACAAACAGTGCGACAAGCGACAAACTTTCGCATTTCGGTAAGTTTCCTGACCCCTCCCTGATCTGCTTTATAGGCTGCAGAAACCTTACCAAATCGGACATTTAAATATTATTTGAACTTAACAGTATCTAAATACAAACCAAAGTTTGCTTTATCAGGGTTACATGTGTATTGAATCAATTTGACAGCTGGTTTCTGTCTTCTTTTTAACATCTTCAAAATTTCGGCATCAACTGAGACTGAGCAGGAACCTATGAAATCAAATACATAATTTCAATATTTTCAATCAGAGTGAAGTAAGGAAATAACAAAAGAAAAATATTTATAAATTGCGTTTTCTATCGAAATAAAGTTGGTACATTGATTTAAAAGGATAAGGAGGTGGGTGGCTGGTATTGGAGGTTTAAATTTGAGTGAAGTTGCTGCATTTGCTACAAAAACTAAAAGAGAAAAAAATTGATTTAATATGATATTATGAATTTAATTAAAATTAGCTCTAAATAGCGCCCCGCTTTTAGATCTAAAACTGACCAAGTACGAAATCATGTTTCTTGACCTATCACGCAGCCAATCATCGGAGAGCTAACGATGTGGTTTCTAATTTTAACCCTGTGAAAACCAATTCTGAGTAGGTAATTGTCACAATTTCGAGAATAAACATGGTGTTGTCCATAAAGCCGCACATTTGCGGTTTCTTTTGGATGTTTTACTTGCAAATATTGGAGACCGGCTAACAGCAACATATATTTTCATCGGTCTATCTCAGATCTAAAGCAGTCATTCCAATTGTTTCAGTTAAACTTTATATTTTTCAGTCTTTATATTGTCTCTAATATATTTTCTCTAGTATTTTCCGATAAAGAGAGAACGGATGAGACAGGCTCGGTCACATTTATTTTGTAAGAAAGTTATCACGGAGTAAATGTTTTTTCAATGACGCCATAGCATGTCCGCCGAAGAAGAGGCTTACAATAAAAATTCAAAATAAATCGCTGGTATGCGTTCAGACCCATTGAATAAATTATGATCGAGTTCAGCAAAAAATATGTATTTTAAAGAATTTGTGAAGAACTCGAAGTAAAGCGTTTAAATCGATTCAAACTAGCAACAGTGATGCTCATACATTTTGTGTAAATTAAAATGATAGTAAAAGTTATTTGTAACAAGTTGACAATAGAAGAAAAAACAATTTAGGTAGATACGGTTAGGTATAAGGTAGTGTATATAGATTGGGGGATGGATAGATATGATGATAGACGGATACATTTAGAAGAAAGTGCGGAAGAGAGATTAAGAGATGTGATGGGACATACAGACAAACAGGCAGACAGATAGATAGATATACTTACTTGTGAGACATTTACATAGTTTGTTTGAGTTACACTTGTAGTCCACGGCAGCACCTTTGTTAGGACCGGTTCCATACATCTTACGGCAGTATTTATCTGAAAGGCATTTGTTTTAAATTGTAAACACAATATAAACATTCTGAAGCTATCACTTTTAAACTCAATGCTTCCAAACATGAAACAGTTTACACATTTACAATACACTCATGACGTCAAAGTGTTAATTGAAATAAAATATTTACATGTTTATTTTGAGAATTCTCGGCGTCTTCAGCCACCGAAAATGTCGGTATCTCAGACCATCACGTTCGAGACACTAGAGAATTGTTTCAGAAATCCAAAATTGCCACTAAGGTCATATTTTGCCATAATGCAGTAGTGCCTATTGAATTCGGGGATCAATGTAACATTTCAGCATGTCAAATGAATGGCGATCTGCAGATGCGTCTAAAAAAGGCCATAGTGCAAGAATTTATTTAAAAATTAAATGATTTTTACTGGATAAAAAAATGGGTATTTACTGCATTACATAGCTGTATTAAACTTTGAAATGCAAGTAAAGTTACTTTTTCTTTAACACTATCTTTTCAATGTACAATTTAATATCATCATTTTATACATGATATGAATCATAATGTCCTTAATGTGCTTAAATTGTCCAATTAAATATATCTGCAAAGTTAACATCTCTCTTGCTAGAATTCATGACCGCTAGTCATTTAATAGATTTATCGGAATAGCAAACATTTCATTTGCTAGAGGTTATGACCTTTGGACTTTCTTTCAGCTATTGAATCTTTTTATATGAAAATTGCATAACATGTATAAAAGACATACCAATATAAGTTATTTCCCTCTAAGCAAGACGTTTTTAAAGTTTTCTATATGTACACAATGACATTCAATGTACTTCCGGGTGGGGCAATTTTGACCCTTGGATTTAAATTGAACAATATTGGTATACTGTACAATGCTTCATGCCAAATAATATCTAATCTGTAGTTTTTATTAATTCAGATAAAAATAGTTTTAAAGGGTTTTACTATATACATATAAAGTAAAATAGATAAATACAGAATCCCTAAAGAAAGCCCAACACGGCAAAATTGAAAATGTTGCAGGCTCGGTTTGATTGAGCCTGTTCATGGACGGTACTGGAGAGTGCAAGTTACCGTCCACGCCCCCTAGCACCGGCTTAAGCAGAATTCAACATTTAAACATGAAATAGTAGAATTTGAATTTAGAAACATCCGTAGATGTGTTCATACGGCGGTTATCATGGAACCTTCAATGTGACACTTCCGTGCCATTCCATGAAAAGCGGCGTATGGTCCCCAAGTTATAAAAAGCGTGTGCCCTAAACGAGAAAACAATGGGCGGAACCAAATAAAATGGAATTTTGAAAGGGGATCAGAGGTTATGAAGCCTGCGTATCATAGATAAGACGTCAAAAGACAAATTTAAAAAGCAGGCAACATATCCTAAGGGTGATTCAACATTATTCAAGTAGGAATATTGGAACCACCCAACTAGAAAATGCCGAAAAGTTGAAACTAAAAATACCACAAGCACAACAATAATGACGTGCTGAACGATCTTCAAGGATCGAAAATATAACATCATTGATTAAATGTACGGGGAGACTTTTTACAGCCGCAACACGGCACAAATAACACGGATGTGATCATAAAATAGATAAATACAGAATCCCTAAAGAAAGCCCAACACGGCAAAATTGAAAATGTTGCAGGCTCGGTTTGATTGAGCCTGTTCATGGACGGTACTGGAGAGTGCAAGTTACCGTCCACGCCCCCTAGCACCGGCTTAAGCAGAATTCAACATTTAAACATGAAATAGTAAAATTTGAATTTAGAAACATCCGCAGATGTGTTCATACGGCGGTTATCATGGAACCTTTAATGTGACACTTCCGTGCCATTCCATGAAAAGCGGCGTATGGTCCCCAAGTAATAAAAAGCGTGTGCCCTAAACGAGAAAACTATGGGCGGAACCAAATAAAATGGAATTTTGAAAGGGGATCAGAGGTTATGAAGCCTGCGTATCACAGATAAGACGTCAAAAGACAAATTTAAAAAGCAGGCAACATATCCTAAGGGTGATTCAACATTATTCAAGTAGGAATATTGGAACCACCCAACTAGAAAATGCCGAAAAGTTGAAACTAAAAAAACCACAAGCACAACAATAATGTCGTGCTGAACGATCTTCAAGGATCGAAAATATAACATCATTGATTAAATGTACGGGGAGACTTTTTACAGCCGCCACACGGCACAAATAACACGGATGTGATCATAAAATAGTAAGGCGTGTCTGTAACCGTAGTGTATTAAATTATTCGTATAAACTGTCGATTTACTAGACTGATCAAAAGTTTGCCGATTTACCATAGTAATCATTCATTTGAAAAACTGTAATGTTATTGGACAACAAATTATTTCAAACACAAACTTCAACAAGCGAATTCGTTGAATTTATTTCCCCCGTCGAGAACTATTTATTGCTACCACAACAACTGGAGACATAAGGCTTTATTTATGTTAATTTACTTGCAGAGAAAAAGCGAGAAGGTGATTGCTCTATATGCATACTGCATAACTTATCAAGGGGTATTACTCTTAGTTAAAAGGTCGACCGAAACAGGGCCGTGATATTATGCGCTTCTCCTCCTATTATTGATGGTTCCATAAAGTTTTGTTGAATTCAAGCCAGTTTTTGCAGAGAAATAGCACGGAAACGATTATTGCTCTATATACATACTGCAAAACTTATCAAGGACCATAACTCTGTATTTTGTGTTCCGACCGGAACAAGGCAACGATATGCGCATCCCGCTTAGTATTGATAGTTTCAATAAAGTTTAATTTAATTCCAGCCAGAAGTTGCAGAAAAATAGCGCGGGAACAATGATTGCTCTATATGCATACTGTATAACTAATCAAGGGCCATAACACTAATTTAAAGGGTCTGACCGGAACATGGCAACAACATGCACATCTCCTCTTTGTATTGATTTTTCCCATAAAGTTTCGTTGATTAGAATTTCAGCCAGTATTTGCAGAGGAATAGCACGGAATCAAATGTTGCTCTATATGCATACTGTATAAGTATTTAATTCTATATTCTGTGGTTCGACCAGAACAAGGCAATGATATGTGCATCTCCTCTTTGTATTGACGGTTAAAATTCATTGAATTCCATCCAATAGTTGCAGAAAAATAGCGTGGAAACGATTTCTTTGCTCTATATACATACTGCATAACTAATTAAGGGTCATAACTCTTTGTTGAAGAGTCTGACCGGAACAAAGCAACGATATGCGCATCTCCTCTTGGTATTTATGGTTCCAAAAACGTTTCGTTGAATTCCAGCCAGTAGTTGCAGAGAAGTAGCGCGGAAACAAAAATTGCTCAATATGCATACAACAAGGGTCATAACTCTAAATGAAAGAGTCTAACCGAGACAAGGCGTTGATATGCGCATCTCCTTTTGGTATTGAAGGTTCCTATAAAGTTAAGTTGAATTTCAGCCAGTAGATGCAGACACGTAACGCGGAAACGAGTATTGTTCTATATGCAGACTGCATAAGTAATCACGGGCCATAACTCTGCGTTAAAGAGTCTGACCGGAACAGGACGACAACATGCGTATCTCCTCATTGATAGTTCCCATAAAGTTAATTTGAATTCCAGCCAGTAGTTGCAGAAAAATGGCGCGGAAACGAATATTGCTCTATTTGCAAACTGCATAACTTATCAAGGGCTCATAAGTTTAAGGGCCTGACCGGAACAAGGCAACGATATGCACATCTCCTCTTTGTATTGATGGTTCCCATAAAGTTTTGTTGAATTCCAGCCAGTAGTTGCAGAGAAGTAGCGCGGAGACATTCATTGCTCTATATGCACACTGTATAACTAATCAACAGTTAAAGGGTCTGACCGAAACAAGGCAACGGTATGCGCGGAAACGAAATTCGGACGGACGGACAACGACAAAACAATATAACCCTACCGATTCCATCGGTGGGGGATAATTAAAGCTTGCTGGGTAAAGAAGATTGATTTCAAATGAAAGCAATGGACACTGGGAAGTCTTTTTGAGAATATATTAAGACCATTAGGTGAATATTTCTTTTTTGAACGTACTCTTAGTTTTCATGATGTTTCAAATCTCTGTAAATCATACACACTTCTAAGAGATATTTTAATTTCCTGGTTTTCTGTTATATAATCCTCTAATATAAATAGAAATAAAGTTGGAAAACTTATCATACGGAACAATGCTAGGATACAATTACAACAAAATACAATTTACCGGAATATATGGCATGAAAAAGGTAAATTGTATAGACAAACACTTTTTTAAATTTGAAACAGCAAATCAAATATAAATTCGTGATGCACAAGATTATTCAAAATATCACTAGTTAATCTCAAATATGACAAAAAGCTTTAAAAACATTTCAATGCATTTTCTCTATGTGAATAAAGACGATGTTATTACAGAAAAACATTTATAAAATGCAAATTATCAACAAGCAACCTGTATGATTTTTGATCTGGAGATATAATCAATTGAATATTTAATATGGGAATGTCAATCAACAAAATCCAAACAGTTTATATTATCTAAAGGTTATGGAAAACCTCTAAGCTTAAGACAGGTCTGATTCGGTATATTAGACAAACATTACACTGCAAATGTATGAAATAAAGCAAAAACATACACATTATTTTGAAAACAAAATGTATGGCACTTCTCTCTTTTTGAATAAGAGGTGAAAAAGAAATGTCGTTAATACAAGTTTCAATGAAACTTAAATTTTTACTAACCCCAAAATCACATAATTTGAATGTAAAGAGATGTATATAGACACGGACAAGGAAACAATCTTAAATTCTTATTTCCGTTTATCCATTCCGTCTATTTATTTTATATATTTTTGCTTGATAAAAGCTTTGTCGAATTATATTTTAAATGCAATTATATTTCGGTTCGGACAAAGTCAAAGTGAAAGAAAAGGAACACAGGACAACTACAAAATTACACAGGGAAGATTTACAGTTCTTGTGCACTGCGCTTCTACTTGATGAGTTTTATCTGCCTACAAAGTTTTCGTTGATACCTTTTGCGGTTTGTCCAGGACAAAGTTCAAAGTGTATATATGAACGAAAGGTTATAACTTCAACAATAAGCAAGGCAAATTTACAGTTCCTGTGCATTGCACTTCTACTTAATTTAAGTTTTCTGTTGATACCTCTTGTAGTTTATGAGTTATTCAAGGACAAAGTTCACGGTGTAAAAATGAAAAAAGAATAGCAATAACTCAATAATTAGGTAAGGCAGAGTAACGGTTCTTTTGAACTGCATGTCTACTCAATGAGATCTATCTACCTCTTAGGCTTCTAGTTGATACCTATTCTATTGTCATAGATTTGTCCCGAACAATGTTAAAAGAGGCAATAATTCCAGAATTAAGCAAGGCATGCTTAAGGTTCTTATGCAGTGCGCTTAACACTTAGTGTGATGTATCTGTATCTACCTACAAAGTTTCTTGTTTATATATTTTGCAGATGCTGAGTTATTTCTCGGACATAAGGGGGAACGGACAGACAAAGCCACGACTATATGCTCTCACCTCGGGGAGCATAAAAATAGTTGTCAAAATTGGAAATGCTACTTGAATTGTGTTAATGTTTGAGAAAATTATTTTTTAAAAATCAGCAGGACATCAACATATATGCGGTAACCTTGACTAGACTGGAAGGTGAAGGTTCTATACATAGGTATGAGTAACATGTCAACAATAAAGAATAACCTGACATATTTGAATAGAAGTTTTCAGTCCGACATCTAAGTTTTTTACGTAAAATAAGTACACTAGTATTCTTAAAGTTTGCTTGTTCCCTTAGGCCCACTTATTATAGTGTTCATCGCGGTATGACCAGTAATGTGTCAATGTCGACGTTACATCAAATCAAACAAAGTAATCAATCATATTATTATTCTGTGTTACCAAAACATTGCTGGCAAATTCGGTGTAATTAATGACAAGCGTTCACATGTTATGTATTTACAGTTTCTAGCTCGATTCTTCGAAGGAAATGGAAAGCTATTGTATTAACCTCGGCGTAGGCTTCACACTCAATTCAAATCTTTACTTGTAAGTTTGTTTCTCTAGAGCAAGTGAAGGGAATAGATTTGAAATTCGCACACATTGTACTACATAATAAAAGAAATATTTATTGTAACCTATTAAATCTTCACGAGTGGTTACGACATAAAGCATAAGGCGCCATAAAACCTAAAGGATGTTTTTTAGGGTGGTGGTGGGCTTCAAGTGATTTAAAATTAGTAAATCTAAATTGTTGTCATTTGAGGACTTTTTATATATATATAGGTGGCGCGATAGCTCAGTTGTTTAGACCACTGACTGTCACTCCTGAGGTTCCGGATTCGATCCTGGGTAACACTCTAAGGATTTTTCCGAAACACTATAAGTGTTCTCACCTACCTAGAGGTATACTGGTACGAAACCTAGGTAATCCTTGCATGTATAAGTGCTTTAAACTGGACATGCAAAAGAACTAAGGGATCTATCAATAAGAGTTACAGACTGGTTCCCGGATTTCCTTGTATCTCAAAGCTGAAACTAGTGTCTGCTGAGGTGAGGGTCCTGCTGGAAATAAGTGCTTGCACTTTCGTAGGCTCTCCTTGACTTCCCGGTCTAAAGACAATCAAATCATCAAATCAAATCTTTTTGCGAAAAAGTCCACTCAAGAGATATTTTTAAGCGCTAAAGGGTTTAATTTCATCTGGCCATCTAAACAAAGATAAGGGGACCTTATGAATAATACCTGGATCATAGTAGTCAAATACATCGACCGATGCAGGCTGTCGTGACAGTTTGTCGCCTTTGAAGTTATCCTTCAGTCGAAACACAAAGTCATTTCTATGTGACGTCAGCTGTTTAACAAGTATAGATTTTAACTCATCACATATATGTGCATACACAAAAGTTATTTTTTAAAGAAAATGTAAATGAAAGGCTGACCTGACTGAAAATGTTTTGAAATGGCTGATCACTTACATGTTAATGGTTAATAAAGTATAGAATGATGGCACAAAACGTCATTTGAAATATTTTTTCCAACTGTTATAGATATGTCAATATTTACCGTATCAAGATAAAATACAACCAATCCGTTTCCGTTGGTTGGCATCTCAAAGTCATCTACATTTTTGTTTTCTTTTATAATCTGAAACAATAGTTACATAACAAGTGTTAATCCTCATGCGTTAATGAATACCTATATGAAACAAAAACAAAAAAAAGGCAAACATTGTTATAGCATCATTTGAGATACTAACCCAACATTATGTATACATACGGTAAAGCACATGAAAATGTAAGCACGTGACATATAATGCTGTTACGTAGAGTTAATGTTTATTTGAAAAACAAAAATAAACCAAGCTTTAAACTTATCATTTTTTTATTAGAAAAAGGAAACGTGGTAATGTCACGAAACCAGTTTTTTGTAACTACTATACCAATTGTGTAAACTATGAATACAAACAGAGCATAAAGGATAAACAAAAATAAGGTTTTTGACTGTTGTTTATGCCGTGGCATTATTTGGTTGGTAAAGATTGCATTTTTTTAATTATATTATTAGCTTCTGTGAATTAGATTTGCACTGGAGCAGTCTTGTTTTCATATATTAAATTAATTAACATATTCGGCTGATAAAAACATTTTTTACCATTTCATAAAATTTGATCTTACAATTTGAATAAACGTCGACGACGGACAGATACCTTACGATCCCTCTGATCTCGCGCTGACAAACAAAAGTAGAACAATTATAAAAACATTATAACTATTGTATAATAATAACAATATACACAACTTAAATAAGCAAAACAACTTAAACTGTTTACTTTTTCCATATCTTCTTTAAGAACTGTAACATCAGTTTCCAAGTGGAAATATATCATAGACATACCATGCTCGTTGTCTGGAAGTGCGCTTTAAAATCAAATTAATTGTTAAAGCCACCGGCATATATAATATACATGATATTGGATAATATATAGCCTAATTTTGTAAACTTACACATTTGTCACCAGTTTAAAACATCAGCTTATAATCAGAAAACCCTTTTAGAACACTAGGTCGCTCACGTGAAAATCGATGATGTTAAAACAGAATTTTGAAAACAAAGTATGTCAATTAATTTGCACTTTCATAAAAAAATAATAGCATAACCAGAATATAGCAATACCAAAATAAAATTGGAAATTAATTTCTTTAAAACATATTGTAACTAAAAATATGTCCGCGGGTGCCCCCTCAAACTTCACTGTTTTGTCAATATTATGACTATATATCCAATATTTCTTGGGCTACACAAAAAAACAAGTTGTAAACTAAGAGTTGTTTACTAAGCCAAAGGCAAACACTTTAAAAATACTGAATAAATCCAGAAGCAAACCCAAAGGTGTATAAAAACACATGCTTACTAACATTTCTTTGAATTATATGACTTTAGGTCAAATATCTTTAGAGCTGCACACGACCCAAGTTGAAAAATGCATTTTATTACTAATTCAATGACAATTGCTGATAAATCCATAAGCGAAGCCCCAAGCATTACAACACATGTTTACACATGCTGACCAACATTCCTATTAAGTTATATGACTCGAGGTTCAATTCTTTTGAACTACACACGACAAAAATTGAAAATTGCAAATCTTAACTTAGTCAAGGGCAATAACTCAGGCAAACAGAAAACAATCCTATGCAAAACCAGGTGCAAAAATTTGCATGCTGATTAACATGTATGTAAAGTTTAGGTCCAATACTTTTTGAGCTATGTGCGACACTATTTGAAAAATGAATTTTTTATTAAGTCAAGGACAAAACTGAATAAATTTACCAGCGAAACCCTAGGTGCACAACTTCACATGCTGAACAACATAGTTTTAATGATTGTATGTCAAATATATGCGACACAAAATGAGAACGGACGGAAGAACGGACGGACGGACAATGGTAATTCTAAATTCTCCTTCCTAAAGTCTGGGCACAAAAAAGATGATATAACAAAAAGTGTTCAATTTATAATGAAACACCATCAAAACACGTTATAAGATACCATAGCTTACATAAACTAAAGCAAAGTGATTAATTCATGTTAAGAAGTGTATCATACATATACATTGGTAAAACAGATTGGACATAATGTCTCTGTGGCTCCCGTTCATTTCTATTTTTAGCTCAAGAGGCCCCTATAAGGGGTCAATCAAACTAATATGAGCAAACTTGATAAAACACTACACAATAATGCTACAACAAAGTTTGGTGATCATCCATCAATTAGTTTTGAAGAAGCAGACGTTTAAAGGTATTTCTATTTTTAGCTTTGGTGGTCCCTAAAAGGGGCTTCTCAAATTAATATGAGCAAACTTAATAAAAGATTACCTAAGAATGCTGCAGATTAGTTCTGTAGAAGAAGTGTCTAAAGTTTCTTTTCTATTTTTAGCCCTAGAGACCCCCTAAAAGGGGTAAATCAAATTAGCATGAGCAAACTTGATAAAAGTCTACCTAAGAATGCTACAGACAAAGTTTGGTGATCATCCAATTATTAGTTCTGTAGTGAAAGATGATTAAAGGTTTTTCTATTTTTAGCGCTGTTGAACCCTAAAAGGAGCCAATTGAAATGACATGAGCAAATTTAAATGTGACTGTCACAAGGATGCTACAGACCAAATTCGTGGTAAATCTACACAGCAGTTTCAAAGAAGAAGACGATTGTTAATGCTTGACGACGGAGCATTCCCCATTGATACTAATAGCTCACCCTGAACCTTCGGTTCTGGAGAGCTAAAATAAAGCCCAAATACAGCTAGTTGGTATCCGGGTTATACTAGAACGTAGGCTACAGAAACGCAAAATTAAAATGATGCAGAGTCGATTTTATTTTATAACATCAGTGATAAATTAAAGTTACCGTTCACGCCCTTTGAATCAGCTTTTAATACAATATCTATTATAATAATTATCCAAATAATGAAATACAGGTAAATAGTTTTTTACCTTACACTAAATCGTATGCACTTCATATTTTTAACAGGATCGTTTTGAGCTTGCCGTTTTTTTCTTCCAAAACTTGACGATATATTAACATCAACAGGGGCATCTGTTGTCAGCAAATCATAATCAATAACTGTAACAGGAGCCTCTGTTGTCAGCAAATCATAATCAATAATTGTAGGGTCAGCACATCTTCCGCATACGTCACAATTCCTATATTAAAATGAAATGTTCAAATAGGATGATCTCTGTGAGATAAATAAGCTAGGATAACCTAAAATACACACAGAACCATTAAAGCTACATTAAATAAATATGTTAAAATATTTTTGCCATCGGCCTCAAAACCAAGCATTCTACAGTTTAATTAACCTTTTTAACAGTATCGTTGTAAATCTCATCAACTATTGTTCATAAATTAGGATTTTAAATGGAAAACCCCACGGTAACACTAAAGTTCGTATACGAATTTTAATATGCAAATGAAGACTATAGTCAGCTCGTGTAAACGCTACGTCACGGTGTTATAGTTGCTATCCGGACACAGCAAATATAAGATTTTCTTGTGCAAACACACTTTTACCGTTTAAGCTTCACGGTGCACTAGACCTGTGGGTCAGTAAAAATAGTCATCTCATAAAAAAGATTAAATTTGTATGAAAATATCCGTTACAATGCGGTAATATACCGTTAAATTAGGACCGCTACTTATAGTCATGTTTGTTGATTTAATATTGATGTACGGATGATCTGAAGGCGGAGTTTCTCATGCAAACAGAAATTGTACTTACGAATTCGCCACAATGAGGTTGCACATTTGTATGCTCATTAAACACATTTTGGTTGTCTGGACACCAAAATAAGATCCGGAGTCGATATGAAACCCAATTTATTAATGAAATGTCGCTATTTCTTTTTTTATGAAATTTATTTAATGTAACTTTAACTAGAGCTGCAACTTCATACCTCCTCTGTCGTCTTAAATATTTGAAGAAAAAAAATGTTGCATGAAAACAGATTTGGACCAGGTCTCCTATTTATTATAGTTCGTATGTGTACAAATAATTGTTACAAAAAAATGCCTTGCCAAAAGGGTACAACAATCTACTAAAAATTACTTTGTTGAAAAAGGGAGAAAACTAAGTTATTATAAACAAAAAATGTTTTAAAGCAAACTATAATATTAACGGCCACAATTATGTATATTTACCTTATTTAAAACGTACAGTTGTGTTGTGATATTGCATTGATTGTGTTAGTTCAAAATGATATCTCTACTGAGATAATTAGCAAGACTGGACGGGACATATGATAATAAAATTATAGCCAGTTACAGTAAACAAATTCAATCAATTGACCTTGAAAGTCAATGTCAATTATGACTTAAGAATGTATTATCAACTTGAAAGTCTATCCTAAAGAACTGTTGTGGCCAAGTATGATGAAATTCATTTAATAAGCTAAAGCCACTTTGGTTTAGTATTTTTTATACTTTCAATGCAAGAAAAGACGCATATTCATAGCAAACTTAAACTGTCAGTCTTAATGAAACTTGACATACACACGCACGCACACATACATGCACGCACGCACACACTGATTCGTTGAAATTCTGCATTGATGTTTAGTTTAAGTGTTGATAATTTTCATAATTATACTAGTAACAAAGTTTTATCGAAAATTATAGCAAGAAAAATAGGTCAAAATCATTTTAAAGTGACGGTTAAAGTAAGTTTGATCTTCAAAAAAGACTTGTCCATAAGGATGTTGCATCTAAATATGAATAAAATGTATTCATTATAATAAATCTAGCCAGTCATATACAGCAAACAAATAGAAATATTCAATAACCTTTATGACTTAAGGTCAAATTTAGTTTAATCAACTTAAGGGTTAATTATGTCGATGTATAAAAAGGATAGAATACATTTCTTTTCTTAACAATAATGCTACAGCCACTTTGGTACATTTTCGTATATTTTCTAAATTAGAAAGAGGCATAATAATGCTAAACAAACTACCGAGTAATATAACTTGACACATACAGTTGAATTGTGATTCAAGTTTCAAACGTTTCTTAAGATTGGACGGAATGGGACAAAGTGTTTCCAAAATAGCCCCAGGGGGTATAAACATTCTGAGCAAGGAGCATTTTCTAAAGATAACCGTCAGCATATTTAATCGTTTAAAAATAAGCATTCAAAAAAGTTGAAATTTGCCTAGTAAGTAAATGATCACATCAGTCAAACGTAAAGGAATCATACGAAGAATAGAGATGGAATCAAAGCCAAAGAGAAATAAGTTTGTGTCTAATCACACGAATCACAGACGAAGGGAAGTTATAGCGGTTGTTAAGGTGTGGAATATAGAGGATGGAAGAAAGGGAGCAATATATTTTAAGCATGAAAAGGTGTAGGTATTTTTAAGATGAAAAGGAGGGAAGAACAAGGCGTCAAGCTGATGGCAGTGTGTAAGTTAATGCCTTCAAGAATGAACGGAAATTGTAAAGTGTCAAAAAAGCATTCTCAAAATGGTGGAAAATAATGGCCAAGTGAAGGGATCACAGACAGCGAAAAGCGAAAGAGGGTTAAAGAAAAGGGATAACAGAGGTACAGACGTGAGAGAAGTATTAAGGGAAAGGATCTTAAATGGAGGAAAGTGAAAATGGATATTTGACAGAGTAAAGTGAAGAATGGGTAATGATGTGAAGGGCAAAATATAGGGTCTTAAGAACGGGTGGGCGTAATCGGTGTAAGGAAAGTGCTAAAATATTTTCAGTTGACACCAAAATAAAGAACCAAATATTAAAACAATTCATCATACAAATAATCAACTATGCAAAACAGAGTGGAGCGGGGATATGATACGCGCAAAAGAACAAGCAATACAAACTTCTAGTTGAGCACACAAGATAGTGTTATTGAGCCAAGTTTGTATTGAAATTCATTATTTTATACATTGGATTATTCGAGGTTTATAACTTAATAATACTATAATTGATGCTTAAATATCACAATTCATGCAATTTATCTTAATTTGCACCTCAGTAAGTATATGCCAATTACAATGTAAATGAACTGTAAATTTCACCTAACATAAAGCTTTCGTAAAAATTAAAATTCTATTATTTATGTCAGCTTTAAAATATTTAAGGGTTGGGAAAAATTTAGCATGAGAATATACCTTGAAAGGGAAAAAAAAGATATATTGACGCAAACTGGCAAGTAAAAACAGTTGTCTGTTGTTTTATATACTATGTCAATTTTTTTGAAATATATGAAATATATAATTATATAGATATGAAATCTAAGACATTCTCATGACACAACAGAGCTCCTGGCATTGGAATTGTACACAGTAAGACTTGATAAGATATATCTTATAAATAATATTGTTTCCATTGCTTCGTAGGGATCATTTCTTTTCTTGATTTTCCAGATTTATTTAACCATTTACGTCTACATAAACTAAGTAAATTCCGGAGCAGGGTGAATATTGAAAGGCGTAGCCATCTTGGACCTTCAGGAGATTAGTTAGTATATTTTTTTTTATTTTTTATATATATATATATATATATATATATATATATATATATAGGTTTGTGAAAAATATTTGCATCTACAAAATACCTTTCAAAAACACTGGATCCTAGGATACAAGAACGTGGAAAAAATAACAATAAATTTGTAGAAAATAAACGTTCATACAGTGCTAAAGTATCAATAAAAAACCATGTAGTTTCGGCGTATTATGCCTTCATCAGGGGTGTATTACATGTATAATGTGCACACAATAGAGCACACAATCTCAATACGTGTGTACTGTATAGTATCAAAAATTGAACTGAAACACAGTCGCTAGAAAGGTGATAAAATTACATCGATTATGAATAGACCGTTATTGAATGGTTATTGTGTTGTACTATACAAAAGAAAATATAGCCTGCTGTCAATATGGCGTAACTCGGTTAAATATATCTCTAAAACTACACTTAACGAAACTTATAAGTACCCCAGTTATAGTTTTCAGCATAAATTATGATATGATTAACGCAAATATTTAAAACTTATGCTGTGTAAAGTTTAATCATATTTTTAACATTTCATAATAAAAAATTAATTTATAAACCACTCAAACTTAACAAAAAAGATCATAAACCGAGATCACTACCAGTACACAAATTCGCACCAGAGTCTTATGAAGTCAATATCGCGTATGTCCACCGTTTGCGTTAATTACTGCTAAGCACCGTGATCGCATTGACATAATGAAATTTCTAAAATAAGCCACTGGGATATTAGCCCATTCTTGCATTAGTCGGTTGTGTAGTTCTCTTTGGTTGGTGGGTGCATTCGGGCCTCTGTAGACACGCCGGCCAAGTTCATCCCATATGTTCTCAATCGGGTTGAGATCGGGCGACTTTGACGGCCAGGGCCGTACGTTGACATTCTGCTGTTGCAAGAGTGCTCGTGTTGTGCGTGCAGTGTGGCTCGTTGCCCCATCATGCATTAGTGTCATGCCCCTGTTCTGTTGAATAATTGGAATGGCAACGGGGCGAAGAATTTCGTTCTGGTAACGAGCTGCATTTAAGTTCCCTTGAATTGCAACAAGTGGTGTTTTCACGTGGAGTGAAATTCCAGCCCATATCATTACGGAGCCGCCGCCGAACTGATCTCTTTCTACGACGCACGCATCAGCATAACGCTCACCACGTCGGCGGTACACACCGGTTCTCCCATCATTTCCCTGAACATTGAAACGGGACCCATCGGTAAACCAGACTTGTGCCCAGTCCGCATGTGTGAATCTCAGATGAGTCCTCGCCCAGCGGACACGTGCACGACGGTGGTGTCCACGCAGTGAATTTCCCGATACGGCTGTCTGGCACGAATACCAACGGATCTGAGGCACGATCGGACTGTGTTGCTGCTGATTGGCCGTCCGTGAGTACCAAATGTCGCCCTTGCTGTTTCTACTGCTGTGCGCTTCCGCTGGCGAAGGTGCGATAAAACCATAAACCGGTCTTGTCTGCGTGTTGTCACTCTACCACGTGGTCTCCTCGGAAGATTGGCGACACTTCTGGTACGTCTGTACTTTGAGGCCTGTCTAGTAATAGACTTCTTTGTAAACACGCATTCTTCGGGCAACCTAGAAAAAAAACAAAGGATTACAAAGTTCATACTACTGATATGCAACGGGCTTGTCGTAGAATGCATGCACTGAATGCAATAAAAACGAACAATGGGTATTGAACCACATACCTGCTCATGAGACGCTCCGGCTTCTAAAAGTCCAATAGCGATTGCACGTTCTTGCAACGACATACGAGCCATGTTTTGTGTTTTTATGTTAGGCACGTCTACACTCTATCGATACATGTTTATATTGGTCATTATGGTCAGTTGCACGAAGTGCACGTGCTCGTTTTCGATTTTCAACGACCACTCTCAAAGTATGGTTTTGCATGGTTAATTTTGCATAAATTCATTTTGAGCAGACGACAAATTGGGGCATTACGTATAATCATTATCTAATGTGCATATTTTTAAAATAACACGTGTTTAATGCAAGTTTGTTTTTGGGGTACTTATAAGTTTCGTTAAGTGTATGTATAAAAAAGGGAAAAAATATATATTAAAAAAATAAAACTTCACATATAAGGGCGTTTTATGTTTTTATTACTAAGAAAATGCAAGTTACAAACAGTGTGATATTATATGAAGTGGAAATTTACGATAAGGTGAAAGTAATAGAGATGCTCTCAGGCCAGGGAAAAAGAGTCCTCCCCGGCACAGCCTGATAATTAAAGTTAGGTTTAAAACAGTTTGTCAAGAATGGGCGAGAATAAGTGTTAAAATTAGTCTCCTTTATTGATTCCTGATGGAGCTAGCGTATTCAGTCGGCGAATCCAGTATGTCTCGCGTGATTTCCGTGTAACATCTGACCACTTTGTGTTATGTTCTATACAACAGAGGGACACGTCTTTAAAACTGTGTCCCTCAAGGTGAAAATGTTCAGCAACTGGGGATCTGTTAAATTTTCGTGTTTTCATGCCCCTTACGAATACATTCTCCTCAAAAATAGGGGCCAAACATCTCTCAAAGACATAATGAATTGTAAAACGACAAACGTTATTTCTTGCAAAGTGTGTAACAAACAATATGTCGGTGAAACTAAACTTCCATTAGATAAACGAATGAACCTACACCGCTCTGACTGGAAAACACGAAAACTTAACAGATATATATATAAGCTATATAAGTTACCTGCCAAATACCAAGGCTACTGGAATTATAGTTTCATAACAGAAGGCTGCATGATTAACATAACTTTTGACGAAAAGTTTAGGTCAGTTGAGTTATAATTAACGACAGCTTAACGAAGACAATCTCAACCCTAACGAATGCTTCTAGTAGCTGGGGCGGCTTTCAATGTATCTCTGGGTAGCTTACTAAATTATCAAACGTATGTGCAGGGCATTCTGTGTTTTAAAGAATAACAAAAGTGCTACTTTTTCAAGAAAATATACAAATATATATATATATAAAATATGTAAAACAAGATCAACAAGAAAGGGATGCATTCAATGAACGCATGAACTTGAATACACACAAAATTGATGGAATTTTAGGCAAGTAACTAAAATTCAACGGGCCAAATTCTAAATAACTACCAAAGAAATTGATGAAGGACACAATTACTATTAAAATGATAAGTTATAAAGATTATTTTCCAATTCCGAGTCATCAAATTCACTATAAATATCTATCTTAGACATCTGAATACAAATTCAAATGTTTGTACATGTAGATAATAAATAAGACTGAACATAACATGATTAATATCAATCCATCTGTGTGTCCATGTAATGTTAAACACTTTTCTTCTTAAACTACTTTTAATTCATAATATTTTGCATCAACCTGATCGTTCGAAGTATAATACAGGGAACATAAATAAATGCTGCCAAAGTAGTCATTAAAAATTTGCATGCCAAAATTTTTTCTGGTCATTATATTTGTTTTTTGCATTCTTTTAAGGATTCTGTTTTCTCAATTGCAATGTATATTGTATCATTGTTTTCAATTTTTTATCTAAAGTTCATAGACATGAGGTTGTAAACGAAAAATAAATAATTTGAAACAGAACACAAAATATATGTCTTTTTCTATGAAATATTGCTGAATAGACAATAAGTTATTAGAAATACTATCAATTGTTGAACACTTACCCAAGCCTGGCAATGTTTATATCGTTCGGAAGCTTGTACACATCGTCCACATCAATGTTTGATATATCAAACGGACACATTTCATCGTCTTTAGCGGGTCGGTTGTAACGAAGTTCGATCCTCATTCTTCCACTTCCTGATTGTTGGCCAGTTAGCCACGAGAAATTTAAATGTTACTGTCAGCGCCCTATTCTTCTACTGGCAACATTTAAATAGGTGTGTCTTTATCAATAGTTAATGCAAAAATTGTCAATGGAAGACAAGACAATTATTTAAAAACAGATACTTGTACATTCAGATAGTTGTAAAACATTTATAGCATGGACTTGTATCTGAAAAAAAACTGCCCATAAGATTGCTTAAAATTTGTAGCAAAATACCATGGTGAAGGAGAATTTTTGGCGAAGGCGTCAATATGTTTAATTAGAAATTCATCCATTCAATTAAACGTAAGTGCTGTTCAAAAAGACATTATTCATTTTTGCTCATAAAAGCAGAGTATATTTATAGATAGAAAGTCCTTCATTTGGTGATCCCAAAAATTCTCAAGAATAACAAAAGACTTTCTTGCAAATGTATTTTTTGATTTTTTGCGCCAAAAATTTGGAAAAACCGTGTTTTGTTTCGAAATTTGTGTTTAAAATTTTTTATGGCCAAAGAAAATGTCAAAGGAAAATTAAAAACCGGGAAACATTTCGGGAAATTTTTCATTGGGAAAAAAAGGGCCCTTTGATTTATAGCAAATTAACATTTGGGGCTGTCCCTAAAATCCGGGAAAAAGTTTCTGGGCCTTTTATAAAATTTTTTTAAAGGGTTAAAAACCCCTTATATATTTTTTTAAACCAAAAAAAATAAGATTAAAAAATCAATGGGCAAAACGAGGTTCCAAAAGAATCGGCCCCTTACTACCGAGCCCACTTAAAAGGGTTTGCAAAAATTGTGATAATCGAAAAAAAGTTTCCTTTCATGATTTAAATTTTAAAGGGGTTTTTTTTTCTTTAAAAGAACATTTTCAATAAAATTGTAAAACATATCTTGATAAAACACAACCTTGCAATATTTTGTAGTTAATCGGTTAAGATAGTGCGTAAACTTCATTAAAAGATAAAGATATTTTTTAGCCTGACATAAAACTGCATTGTAAAATAGGCAAAAATAATGTTTAGTTACTGATAATGATTGAAACGAAAATATAGTACCGGCAAAACAAAATTAATTTAATTTATGAGGGTCCCTACCAACCATTTTGCATGTTTATATTTTTTTTCGTCAAATATACTTGTTGCTAATGTATACCTGTATCATTCTGCTTTTTAAGCAGTTGCTAGAGGACGTGGATGGTAACTTGAAAATTTTTCCAATACGGTAATTTTCCAATTTTTTGCCCACGAGAATTTGGACTTTCTTATTAATATATTTTTTTAAATTTCAGACATTCTCAATAAATTTTTTCGTTAGGTCATATCCGCTTTCAAAATTCCTTTTATTAAGTTCTGTTACATGTAATGGGTTTTCTCTTTTAAGGGGACACGCATTTATTTAAAAGGGGGGATAAAGGCCCCCTTATCAGAGGGACGCGTTAAACCATTTTCCCTGACAGGGAAAAGGGGATTCCCCCCCAAAAAATTTGAAAATGCATGTGCTTCCCTTTTTTTGATGAAAATTTTTTTTTCAAAATAAAGGGCACTGGGGGGAAAAACACCCTGAAGGGAATGTACCAATGATTTACATGTTCCCCCAGTTTTCCGAGACTCCCGGGATATAGAGAAATATAAATAGGGGAAAAAGGGAAACCATAAAGAATAAACCAAGGGAACAAAATTTAAAATTTTGGCCTGCTCGGTTTAATTGAACCGGTTTTTGGGGTGGAATTGGGGAAGTGCAAGTTAACCTCCACGCCCCCTAGCACGGGCTTAAGCAGGAATTTAAAAATTTCCTGGGCAGGCGCATGAGAAAAAAAAAAAATTCTTTAAAAAAAAAGGGAAATGGTTACCTTTATGAAAAAGCAATTTTGGGATGGGAAAGGTCAAATAAAATATTTAATTTTTCAAAAACGTTTTTAATACTTTTCCCGTGTTACTTTCAAGTCTTATGACTGGCTGGGGGATAGGCGCTCAGCTAACCAGTAAAAAAAATATAAAATGTAAATATTATATTAATAGAAATAACTGGGCTAAAAATGGACAGATACCCCTTTCAGTCGGTGTTTTTTAAATTTAAATTAATTTTAAAGGGAAACCGACTTGATTCTAAAAAAAATCTCCCTTTTTAAAGCTTCTAAAATAAGGGACCATTCCTTTTCTGTATTAAATACATTTTTGTGCAGCAGCAAAAAATGGAAAAGACATTTTACAAATTGGTTTTTTTGGCACCGCTAAGAAAATTTGTTTTTAGTTTTTAAAAAATATTTGGGAAAGATATATTTCAGGGAAATTTCTGATTCTGAACAAAATGGCTTTCTAAAATTGGGAACTTTGTGTAACTTCTTCCCAAATTTTTTCTTAAAACCAAAAAAAAGTTTTCCCTGCGGCATTATTTTATTCATATAGTTTTTTGGGGGCTTTTCTGGGGAAAATATTCAGAAATTTAATTTTAAAAATAATACCCCGTACAAACCATGCACAGTGCTTTTACTGGGGGTGCAAGGGATTAAATTTTTTCCCCATTCCCAGAGCATGCCCCTTGATTGCTTTTTTTTGGAGGTTTTTCTAAAATTGGTTTCCGCAAAATGGAAAGGGAAAAGGGGAAGAAATAAATTTTATCATTGGGTTTTTTTTAGAGATTTATATTTTTGACATAAAGGAAAGTGTTTTATTTTTTGAAAAAATGAAAACAAAAAAAGAAAGAACATCCAAAAAACCCCGGCAATTTTGATTTATTAAATCGTGGGCTTTTTTCCCAAACCTAAAATACAAAATCCCCAAGTCATTTAAAATTTTTTTTAAACAGTTTTTAAAAAAAAAACAATTTTTTAACATAATTTAGATATTAAAATAATTATATACACGCACGAGAAATAGTGATTAAAAAGTTCCCTTTGGGAAAAATAACAAACGCATTATAAGAGAAATAGGAAGTTACCCAAATTTACCCTTTTTTCCCCCAATTACCCTTTCGGTATCCAAATCAATTAAAGGGGTAAAATATAAGGGTTTTCCCTTCATGGGAATACATTAAAAGGGAAATACATTTACAAAAATTTTTTAAAAATTAAAATTTTTGTACAGAGACCCTCCTTCTTTTTCATTGCTTCAACTAAAAATTTAGGGAACCTGCACATAATGGGTAATTGGGCAGCATATATTTAACTTATTTACCTTTAGAAAATATGTTCAAAATCAAAGGGGTTTTTTATCTTTTCATTTTGAAAAAGGTTCTCTCCGGGACAAATAGAAAAGCCCTTTGGGTTTTGGAAAGGGTCTTTTTTTTTCAAGGAAAGAGTTCAAACTGGAGAAAAATATCGGCATTAATTGTACCTGGGCCCATATTGGGAATCGGAAAAAATTGGGTTTGGGAAAACCCCAAATGTTTCTAATCATTAATTAATGAAAAAAAAACAAAATTTAAATTTCAATAAACGGGGGATCCCCGGGGACAGTTTAAAAGAAATGTAAAGGGGAAATTTAAATTTATCCCCGTGCTCGTAAAATAATGGGGAAAGGGGGTATAGTAAAATCTTCATAAAGCTTGGGTTTAATAAAGCTGCAGTTTTTTGAAACTTTTCATTTGTTAAAACTGGATATTTTGTAATTGTCCCGGGGGGAAAAATTTTTAAAAGGGAAAACTTTCAAGGTCTACAAATGGAAATGAATTTTTCTGATTTCCCGTACCGAAAGTGTTGGCCCGACCTACCCCCAGTGTTCCTATCAAATTTTAAAAAATTGTAAAAAAAAGGATATGCTTTGAGTAAAATAAATTTTTTTATTTAACTTTTTGGGCTATCTCAATAAATAAGACTTTATTAATGGGTTTTTTTAAAAAAACTAAACTTCGGGGTAAAAGGGGAGTTACTTATACACCCCAGGAAAATCCGTGGGAGCTCAGACGGTAAATCTGCGGATAAATATCCCGAAGGGTTCGAATTCCTTGTTTATCTTTAAAAGGGTCCCTTTTTTGCCCAAAAGGGAAATCACAATTTCTTAGTTGAATCGGGGTATATATGATTTAACCAAAGAAAAAAATATATGTTTTTAAAAATAAAAAAAACCCTTTAAAAATATTTTAAAATTTTTTAACCATATTGGGCACTGCCGAGATTTTGATCTGCTTAATTAAGCAATTGCACTTTCTTTCTTAGCTCAAAAAATTAATTCAAAATTTTAAAACTTTTCCTTGAAAAACCGGGAAAAAATAGCCCTGCCAAAAACCTTTGTGCTTTTAAAAAACCCCCAAGGGAGTTTTTTCGTGAAATTCCCCCCATCGTGCAATATTTTTAGCTCTTTTCATGTCAACCAAACGCAACATTGCCAAAGAAACATAAGCCGTTGTTTCACCCCGAGTAAAACATCTCCCGAACTTTTTGCTATATTTTTGTCCCTAATAATTTTGGGCCCGTGATTTAAAAAAGTTAATATTTCTTTAATTCCCAAAACAAAATTTTTAAATTTCATATTTTCTTGAAATTTTTCACAGCCAAAAAGATTTTTAAAAATAATTTTTATTTTTTTTTGGGATTTTTTTTTCGTGGCTTAATTTTTTAATCAAATAACAGGGGCATCAAAATTGCAAAAATAAAACATTTGGGTTATGAAAAGAATTTATTTTTTGAAAAAAGTCACAAGAATACTATTTATGTTTAAAAGTTGAGAAATGGAATTTCTATTTGTTTGAGCAAACTTGCTTTTTTTTAAAAAAGTTTTTACGAATAAAAGGTTTCAATTTACAGTTTTTTTTTAATAAGTTTCTAAAATTAAAAAACTGCATTTTTACGGGGTATAAAATTTTAAATAAAAATGAAGAATGAACTAGAAAATTTTTCATCAGCCACTGACCCCGCAAACAGCCAAAATTTTTTCCTCCCTTTGCCAGCTCCCAAAAATCTTTATACCCCATTTTTTATTGGTTGAAAAAGATACATGTTGTAAGAATTATAAAAGACGGGTTTTTTTTTCTCACAATTTTGTAAACAAAATACAAGAAATAGCGTATCCGGCCAGACAACTCTACAAAAGTTTGTTTTTCGTTCAACCAGTAAACAAAATTAGGATACATTTGATTGTTCTAAACATGGTCATTAAAGTAATTGTGTTTTTCGAAGAAAAGCACACCTGTATCGACATAATTTGCGAGGGAAACCAATTTCTGCGATCTAGATCTACATCGGATGTATACTGTACTCTGATTCAGACAACTCTAGATCTTGTGTGAGAAAGAATTAGATGAACCTGTAAGTGATGTTGAAGAGAATTTGAGATTGTACTTGATAAAGTAGCCAACAAAACACCAGTCTGATCTGCAGACCTGTGTCAAGACAGTTCAGGTGTCAATATGGTATGATTTTTAATTTATGTTTAAACATTTGAGTTTGTGATAATGTGTTAGTAATGTGACATTATTTTTCACAGTCCAGAAGAGAAAAGTTATATAGACAGACTATTTGAATTGAGATTGAACAATGATTGTTGATCAGTTAATCTTAAATAATAAAAAGACTGCCTCACTCCTTTAATAAAATGACAGCCACACTCCTTTAATAAATGACAGCCACACTCCTTTAATAAAATGACAGCCACACTCCTTTAATAAAATGACAGTTTATGAACGATATTTACAAATATTTTTGGGGTTAATGGAATTAATACATTACTCGTTAACATTTTATTTTAAATTTTAAATTATCCAGACTCATATGACAAATGCATCAGTACCTACCCAGGAAAAACATGAGTTCAGTACCTTTAGCATTACTGACACTCTCAAAATTGACCAAGATTATCAATTGGACTAAAGCATTTAATCAATTTGGGAAAGAAACATCAACAATTCTGTAAGTGACTAAAAACCATGATCATAAATCTTAACAAAACACAGCTGTTGCCTCTGAATAGTTTTTTTTAAAAATTTCTATAAAGTGTTAAAATTGTATAAATATGTAACCATGCAGCTAAACAAAATTTAATCTACAGTTTTAGTTCACACTAAAAGGTTTAAAAAAAGTGCACTATCATTGGGTTTTGTAAATTACGTAACTGAATAAACTAGAAAAGTGCCTAAAAAATGTGCTATTGTTAATCATGGAATTTATGAAAATTTGATTATTCTTGATTAATTTAAGTAGTTTAATTTTTTTCAAAATAAATTGAATAAATAAATATGAAAAAACTAAAAAATTAATGGGATTAAAAAGTGACACAATCTTTAAAAAAAATGACTTTTTTGTGTTGATTTTAAAGTTTTTTAAATTGTTTGTATTATCTCATTCATTTGTATTTTATTGCTTTTGAAATAAATGCTATGCTATAATTACATGTTTGTTCTTTAGGGATTTGGATTTTTTTTTTACAGTTTGTAAACCTTTTTTTGCAATCAAAACATCAATAAAAAATGTGGTTTTGTCTTCAGGGATTTCGATTTAAATTTCTTTTGTACAGTTTGTAATCCTTTTTTTTCATATTGCCAAAAGAAGTACTGTGATTTTTTTTTACCTCTGCATCCTGAGTCCAAAAAATCATTGAATTTTTAAAAAGTTTTTTTCCATTTGGTATTTTTTTTCCAAATTCCCCGTCAGACAGGACTGATCTACTCGAAAAAGATGCATCCCAAAAGGGTGCACATTATTTGAAACTTTGCTCCACAGCAAATTCAAATTCAAAAATAAAATTAATGGAAAAAACTTATTTAAATTTATTTGACAGTTTTTGTAATTTCAGTATCAGAAGTAAATTTAATTAATGTAGAAATCAAATTCTTTTTTTTTTCATTCTATTGTTTATATACCTTTTATATCACTAAAGCAATATTAAGCCTTGCAACTTGGATATGTCGGTTAAATTTTGGGACTCATAGATTTATAGCCCAGCGAGTCCTAGGACCCACACTGATGAGTTTGTAAAAAAAATCACTGAAGATATACATGCATTGTTAATAAAATTGTTCATTCTTATTTTACACAAATGTTATATTGAAATTAAAAAATAAAATGTGAAAAAAATGTGTATATTATATGTATTTTAATTCATCAAATCTTGCCCAATAATTGGTTGTATTAGTGTCGGATTTTTTTTGTCTACTCTATTAAATTAAGTGGTGGGGTTTTTGTCCCCCCTCTAAAGTAAAAAATTTTGGTGGTGGGGGTTTTAACGGTGGGGTTTTTTCCCCTCTTTTAAAATAAAACTTGAAAAAGCAAATATTTTTTATATTTTTTTTTATTTATTTTTTTGTGTGGGGGGGGGGGGGGGGCAAATTATACCAATTAGTTATTTTTGACCTTAACTTATGGTTGTTTTAGTTAAAGATAATGATTTAAGCATTAATAGCCTTTAATACATTAAACAATTAATATGTTTATACTTGGCCTAAATTTTGTCAATTTCATCACATTTATAATCTCTCTTACCTTCTCAAACTGAGAATTACCTAAGATTAATATGAATTATATATATTATTCTGAAAAAAATTTTTTTTATATATATAATGGTGGTATGTATGAAATGTGGATTAAGTATTGGGACACTAGTATACTTTAACTGACATGGACATAACCGAAAAGATTGAAATCTTAATTCCATTTTTTGAGCAACGACACCAAAATTTTT